>NC_045441.1:125424746-125724746 GCF_002776525.5 Piliocolobus tephrosceles | reverse complement strand
GGGTCATAGTTTAGAAAAATAGTCCCACTGACTTTTACTAATCATTAGCAATATTTTCCAGTCTTCTTCACATTCCTATTATAAGTCACAGGGCATGCTCTTCTAGTAGCCGTAGGTACCCTTGGCTCCTATGAAACTATCCAAGGTTTCATCCAGCTCCCCTGGCTCTACAGACAGAGGCAGAAGGAATTATTTCTTTGATGTCTTAAGAACTGTGAACTTTGCCCTCCTCCTATACTCTTATGACTAAAAATAAAAGCAGTAAAAAAGAATTCTAACTGTGTTTGAACTGCAAGCTTTCAGAGCAGCGTTGCTGTTTTAGCAGATGCCACTGCCTTATATTAATTGTGACAGAAGTTGCATGTCCTGAGCCAAAGGAGAAAATAAATGTTTATTATCAGATTGCAGAGCTAAAAGCCAAAGGCAGGGGTTGAGAGACAAATGGACAGAAAACCACAGATGAAGGAAGTGCCATGGAGACCAGCTTACTAAATCTGTGCACATCCACACCTGTATAAATCAAAGTAATTCCATCAGGCAGATTCCAGATATGTTCCTATTGGATGCCAGAATTTTATCTGAGGAAATAAACAGAAACTAGCATAATCTTTATCACAGTGACTAATTTTCCAAAGTATATCCTAGTTCCTCAATACTTCCTGGTTTAAAGTTCTAAGCTCCCTCTGAAGAGACTGGAATTACTCTGGAAATACTAATATGATAAATTAAGGAATCTCTGAACCACTGAACACATTTATCAAATGGGGTGTACTTTGAAAAATTGGTATGATGCTTCCATGGTTTTGGATCTTAATGGAACAGCCTGAGAAGGGGTCTACTATAGTCCTAAATTAACAACTACGTTAAATCCAGAGTGTTTCTAGCATTATGCCCAATACAAGCACAGTGTTGAAACTTCCCCAGTGGAATCAACAGAAGTGCTCTAGGGAGTGTCTAAACCAACCAGGCTTCCACGATTCGTCTAGCTTTGGACAACTTTTGGGAAACATAATACTCCCAGAAACTTTGAGCCAACTCAATCTTTGGGTTGCACATGGGAAGACCTAAAGGTTTAACATATACCCAAATATTTGTCACACATAGAACTTGAACAATAATTTTTCAAAATTTACCAAAACATGAACAAACCGATACCCATTCAATGAGTATATGAATTAGGAAAATCATATACCTAATCCAAACAAATACACTTATAAAAATGAGAGTAGTGGTTTTAATACTGTGCTAAGACAGCAGTTATAAGCCATGCCCAAACTGGGCAAACCAGGGTGTACAATCTTTCAAACAAAATTCGACATGGCTAGACTGTTTGGTATGGAGGAAGAAGTCATGGAGTTGAGACTAAAAGTCAGTCAGTGACAAATTATTCTGGAGGATTTTGAATTTCAGCCAAAGATACTTTGACTTTCTTTATAGATACGAGGAAATCATCTATAAATCTATCAATTGGAGAGATTAGATGCCATATCAATATGTTTATTTTTATAAATCTAAAAATCAAGGGCAAATATATTCTTTATCATTCATTTTACAAAGTGTCTTGCTCCTATCAGACTAAGTCTTCTAAGTGTTTTATGTTCCAACCATTTATTTACCACTTGCTCTACACAAGGTATGGTATTTGGATGGGGAGATACACAAATGATGTAGGCCCTGACCTGTAAGGAAAACATAATGATTTACATACACTAGCTAGATTTACCATGGAGCAGAATAAAGTTAGATGGGATAGTACAAGCAGTGCTTCTGTTTCCTATTGCAATACAGTATGCTGTGACCAAGGGCTCAATAAATTGTTTAGTTTATAAATTATGGAAATATTCATTTTCATAAACACAGGTATTCCCAATAAGATGGATATTAGAATGAAATGCCTTTATTGGACCAATTATTTGCAACCCAGGGCACTTAGTAAAAGATAGCATATAGAGAGTTGATTGAGAAATTATATTAGCACAGTCAATTTTGCCAAAATGCATTTGCTTTTTGGTTTTTATTATCCTGCAAAACCTAGCCTGCAGGATCAACTCTTTCCACACGCACAGGATTAATCCATTTTCTAATGCATAGTAATTTAATGTGGGGGAGTTCCTTATACAAGCAATTTTCTGAGAAATTTAATAGGCTGCAAAGAAGGTAGAGTTGATTATTATTAAGCAGTGTAAACAAGCCATGAGATTGTTGTACGTTTAGGAACAATCAGATAAATATACATCTCATCTCAAATCATACCTATCACTGTCTAATGAAACAGCACACACGGATTTTTCTCTAGACTATGATACTTAGCTTCTGTAATTCTTTGTAAATACTGCTCTAACCCCTTGATTTAAAATCTGAGCATCTGAATCTTAAGAGTTTAGTCATGTTGCTAGTTACTGAGAAACAAAATAATAAAAATGAGGGAAAAGTCATTATTGTTATACATTAAACATAATGGGTGTATTCCAAATACAACCAAGTTATTTTCATAAATTTGAGGATATAAAAGCTTGAGAGAGTATATGGCTATATCCTAGATATATTTCAAAGCAGACCTTAGTCTTGTCCTTCCAAAATACAGATATTAATCAAATGTTTTCTGATGCTTATAAAACATTGAATTTGGTGTCATCTTCAATTCAAATTATCATAAATAGGAACTGAATAAACCAGAAATTTAAAGTTCTTAATTGGACATTGGACATCCTTTAAGCCTCACAAATCTATTCATGATGGATTTCATGCAGTAAGGGATAATAGGGAAGCCTAAGAAGATTAACGCAGTGATAAAGTTTATACTACTAAAGGCTATTTTAGGACTTAGAAGAATTTGTGTTTTTTTTTAATGTAGTGATATGTGAGGTTTTGAAAAGACAAGCAAATTCTTTAGAAGATTAATACATTTAACATACTATTATTACAATATATGGACTTTCTCTTCCATTAATTCCATAGGAAGTAATACAAACCAAGAAACTGAAGCTAGAGAGACATTCACCAGCAAGTTAATGAGTGATAAAAAATGAGACTAACTCATGGGTCTCTTGAATCTTGATTTAAGATTCCTTCAAATAGGGGTGTGCGTGTGTGTAAGAGACAGCGAGAGAAAGAAAGATGGGGAAAAAGAGAACAAGAGAAAGAGAAAGACTTCAAATTAAATATTAAATGCTACTATATCACTTATGAACTATAACTTTATTTTCATTCTTATAGCTAATCAGCTTCATTTTGGTTGTTTTTAGTTGTCAAGGAAAAGCACCTGAAACTATTATAAGAGCATTACTCTTCAAAATGAAATCCAATAATAGTTTCCATTTTACTTAACTCTACTGGCTATAATCAAGGCAGTATTTACCACTTAAAATAATATTCAATGTAGAGAATATATATAAATTAAAATATTACATACTTATTACAATACAATTATCCCTTGTATTGATGCACAAACAGATGCACCATTGTTCTCCATTCTAATATAGGAAAAGTGAGTCCCAAACAAAATACCTTCGAAAAGTTTAAGCACATAGTTGATGAAGTATTTATTGTTACTTCTTTTTATCAAACTGAGGGAAATGAGTTAGTAGTCTTATATGGTAAATGTCAAAACTTCTAGAAACACTTCTCACACACTAGCAACAAGAGGCAACTCAAAATAAACTGTCTAAACAGTATATTAATTAATTCTGTAGCAGACTGATCAATGTTCTCAGTGGAATTCTTTCCCATAACTTATCAGACAAGTGGGAGTTACCCAATAGCTATGATTTTAGTACATTCTGCATCAGCTGAATCTGCCTTAGTGAACTTGGTCTGAATTCCCCATCTCCTTCAAGGGAGGGCAAATTCCTGCCCCGGATGACTTTTTACCATTCCCAGTGAAGACAAGGGCCAATTCCGTATAACGTTTATAAAACTGTATAAACATAGCTTATTAATCCTTTGGGTTGAAACGTAGTATATAAATGTAAGATATTAAAGTGCTTAATCAAAAGCACCTTTTTTATGTCCTCCGTCAAGCTGAATAAACAAAAATGAAAAAGGACATAATATATAACTGCTGGCATATCCATCAAAAATAGCCACAGCTACTCCATTTTTGGTCAATTATTTTTGTACAACCTTAAGTTCCAAAGATTTCAAAATCCTTGTTGAAATGTAACTCCACATTTTCACCTACCTCTTCCATCACTGCTTAAATAACTAAGTGTTGGCATAAACAAAACTGCATATCCTTGCTTTATAAGGTTGATACCAAAACCTTCAGCTGATAAGAGAATTGTTTTATAGTATAAATATCCACTCTGGATATCAAGCCATTAAAGGTAATAGTTAAATTTTAAAAGAACTCAAAGTCAGGGAGATATTACTCAAATGAAATTAATTTCCATTTTCCTCAGGACTAGTTGAAGTATGGTCATGTTCTTCATTTTTACTGTAGACTCTATGGTCCAACTGAAGTGGATTTGGAGACAACCTGAGACCATCAGTGAGGGCTCCTATCCCTTTTTAGCAAGTAACTTACTTGTTTCTTACTTAATTTCTGATTTCATTTCAAAAATCTCCTGGCACTCCGTAAGTATGGGATAAGGCATATTTTAGTGTGGGAAATAGGGGACCTATTCCAATATATTGTTGAGGGGTACAGGAGTGGGGTTAGCATGAATTGAAGTTATTGGCAATATACGACTAAGAACAAATAGGTTCCTGACATCATCATGGTCATCATTATCAGAGTCTAAACTTATTAACTATTCAATATGTGCTATTCACTGTGCTAAGCACTTTGTATCCACTCTTTAATTATCCTAATAACATTACAAGGGAGATATTAATTTTTTATTTTTATTTATTTATTTTTTGAGATAGAGTTTCACTCTTGCTTCCCAGGCTAGAGTACAGTGGCACAACCTTGGCTCACTGCAACCTCTGCCTTCTGGTTTCAAGCAATTCTCCTGCCTCAGCCTCCCAAGTAGCTGGGATTACAGGTGCCTGTCACCACGCTCAACTAATTGTTGTATTTTTAGTAGAGACAAGGTTTCACCATGTTGGTCAGGCTGGTCTCGAACTGCTGAACTTGTGATCCACCCACCTCAGTCTCCCAAAGTGCTGGAATTACAGGTGTGAGCCACTGTACCCATAGATATTAATACTATAGATATTAATACTATAGATTCCATTTCAGAGACTAAGTAACTGAGATTACACTCTTAAAGATGGAAGTTTTATAAGGGCATGGAGCTAATCTGGGGTTGACTTCTAGAACAATTGCTCTGGAAGACCTATCAATATCCACACTCAGGCCAAAGGCAATGGTAAGAAACATATGAACAGCTTTTGGGCTTAATTTCTAAGGTCAGTGGTAAAATTAGTATTTCTACGTGATGTGGTATAAGGTAAGGAATCTTTTTGGGATGGGGAGGGGCTTCAGCTAAAAGATTTGTCTTTCACTGTGCAAAGTATATAACATAAGAAAGAGAAAATGTCATTTGCCCACCTGTAAGAAGTGTGGGTGTGGAGTAGGAGGAAAAACATTGATAGATATTGGAAAGAAGGAGGAAGAGTTTCAATGGCCAGCCATTGGTAGCCAAATGTCTAAAGCACTACCACAACTGTAGGCAAAAGGTCTGAACTTTCAATCATAGCTTGACTGTGAGTGCACTAGGCTGATCTTACAGTAGAATCACCCAACAGGTATCCCAGGAAGACCCTTATCCTAATATTAGCACTAATATTTGTGCTGTTCTCTAATTTTCTTAGGTTCCTTCCATTATTCCACTCTTTATGTCCTGTGGAAATTTGGAGATCAAATCAAAAAATCCTACTTTCATATGAAAGCAAACTGAGATTCAGAATGAGTCCCAGCTTGACACTTGACAACTGTGTTGAATTTAAGGAGAACTCTGTCATATATGGTTTAAAAACATGGTCTTCGAGGCTGAACTGGTTTTAGTCATTTTTCCAGAAGTAGAATAATGTACATAGTGTGGAAGAGCAGAGGGAAGTTGCTTCAAAGTTCCATTCGTGAAAGATTTCGTTGATGTCATACAAAAATATTGTTATATTCTCAAACCATCAAATTAATAATAGCACACAAGCAACTGTTACATAATTTAGAACAAGAAAAATTTCCATCAGAGGGTAACAAAGAGCTATGTGAGATTCTATGGGGAAGAATTAAAATGAAAAACAGGAATTCCCCTGAAAGATATGGCAGCAGAGAAGAACGTCAAAATCTTATGCCACTTTTTTGTTAGACCGTTATTGAAGGAGGTTTGAAGATAGATTAAACAACAAAAGCATACAATGTTGGGCTAGAATTTAAACATATCTAGGATATCAGACGTTAGAAACACCACCATGGGGGAAAAAAAAAGGCATTGGGTTAGAAAAGTTGTAGACCATGGAATATCTGTGAAGGAAACATGACTTGTCAGACAAACACAGAAGTAGCATAAGATAGTCCTTGATTTAAAGTTAATAGGTACACAGGGCATAGAGTTCCTCATACATTGATCTGTAAGCCTCCTCTGTGTAAGGAAGGACTAATTGTCTGCTATTCTCACTAAAACTCTTTAAGGTTATGGGTTTATTTTCATCATTATAGTCTTAGCACAAAAATAGAGCTGGGTGTAGAACTATCACTCAATAAATATTGGATGAATGGATGAGTAAAAGAAGTGTTATGCACATGAATGGTGAAAAGGCTACAGGAATTAGGAATCACTGGGAATTAAGGTGAAATAGGGAATTATGGATTCATGTTTACTCTGAGTTTAAGACTTGCTCTTCTCTAGCCCTAGACTTGGTGCTATTGAACCTCCAAAGTCTACACCTATCTTCCATGTTGGAGCAAATTGCAGTGTCTCTAGGACTGGGAATAACAAAAGAAAATGAATTTGGCATGCAGCTTTGGGCATGATGCATAAAAATATCTCACATCCTTCATATAATGGCCTTAACTCTCCAGTATCTTTCCTGATCATTTCACTGGAGAGCTCCAGAGACAAATTACAGGTTAAAGGAGGTTGCTGGAGAGTGTAATTCAAGTGCAGATATGAAGAGTTTGCCCAAAATGTATTGTAGACTTAAAAGAATAAATAAGTGAAGGGGCAGGTGTTAATAACAGTAAGAGAGAACAGAACTTAATGGCTCTATATTCTTTATCTTCATGGTCAGGAAGAGTAAATATTTGTCAGAAAGTATGTGCATGAAATAATTAAGGCAGAGGACAACTGTTTGTCTAAGGTGGTAGCATTGCACATTATATATACTAATACTGTTCTTAGCTTAAAAAGCTTTTTAATCAATATTTATGGTAGATGCTTGTTTTCATCATTTCCAGGTATCAATAAACAGGGATCACTTGGATTACATACTCTTGAAGATTTACAATTTTGTCTATTTATGGACACTTGGTATTTTTGAGGTCTCTGACAAAGCCATCTCTCTCACACACTTTTTAAATTTAGGCCAGATTTAATTTAAGCTCTACTGCTTTACACCTCAGGCATTTATTATCTTTTTGTCATGTAAAATGCTAACTTGGAAAAGTAGTTAGGCAATTTTTTTTTCTGTATTCCAATGGTCTATTATCACAAATATTTATATGTAAAAATATAACAATTATTTTTAAAAGATGAATGGAACTATAATTTGAAAGTAAGA
The DNA here is from genome assembly GCF_002776525.5 of Piliocolobus tephrosceles. Lineage (NCBI taxonomy): Eukaryota > Metazoa > Chordata > Mammalia > Primates > Cercopithecidae > Piliocolobus > Piliocolobus tephrosceles. The sequence continues at coordinate 125,717,078 of NC_045441.1, read as the reverse complement.
AAACAAGAGCATGATTTGGATGACGTGATTAGCAGTACCACAGCAACAAATATATTTCTAGAACACTGTATATAATGTAGCCTTTCTGACCCAGTCATCAGCAGGGAATTCTATTTTGAGTTGGTTTCCTAAGAGGAAAATGAGTCATTCTGAAACATTTACCTTTATTCGCCCTACCCTTTATATCCAATGGCATTATTTAGAAATAGGTAGCCACAGTTGGAAATTAAAGGGGTTTGTGGTTATGGAAAAGTTCCTACTATAAATCTACTATGACTACCACCTGACAAGATATAAAATGGTTAAATTTTGAGCTGAAATTTTTAGATTTACTCATTAACATTTAATGCTTTCTCTATGACAGATACTTCTCAAATTAGGTTTCTGACATACACACACACACCCTCACACACACATACACACATCCATAGACACACACGATAGGCAAAGACACAGAGCAGGTATATCTCCTCCACAGGAATTTTTATATGAGGACAGAAGAATAAATCCCACATTCTGACTACAAAAAAGCACATATTTTTATTACAATAGATGCAAACTTAAAATGAATCCATGTGAAAAGAGAGAGACAATATTCTTAGAGGCAAAGATTCAGGAAACTGGACATATTGAATTCAGGTTTCTAATTAATAACAACATACCTAGAGTGCAAATATTGACTGATTCTGTGAATTGCAAGTCTATTTTCAGCTTTTTTCTGTGCTACTGTGTTTCATATCATTTGTTCACAAATCTCCACGTTGACATTAACTCTCTGTCTCTTCTGGAATCATAAACCATGATAACATTTTTAGGATGTCATAACATTCATATTGCCAACCGCATGGCATATATTTACCTCCTCTTCTGAGAATCTAAAGCATTTGGCACTATTGACCACTTCCTCTTGTACGATTTTCTCCTTTTTATAATACTCCTGTCTCCTGAAGCTTCTTTCTCTTTTCCCATTATTTGTCTTATTTATGGACCACTTTCATTCTGACTTGCTTCTAGACACTGGTACGTTATTCATCTCTGTTCTCAGTAGTATTTTTTGTTGTTTTAGGTGAAATAATCAAATTATGAGGCTTAAGTTATCCCTCTATGTTATGCTTCTCCAACTTGAATCTCCATCTGGACCTTCCCCTGGAGTTTACATTTATATATTTGATCCTCTTAATCAATTCAACAGAGAGATTGCAAAATCTCACTTTGTTCAAACCAAAGTTATCATGTACCTCTTCAAACATGTCTACATCTTTTATTTTCTCTTTTAGGTGATGACTCCCGGGGTTATTCCCTCACCCTTATCTGATATTCAACCATAATGTGCATATCTTACCTTCTACTTCATATGTGTTCCCTCAGTAAAAGTCTCAGTTCATGTTTTCATTGTATCTTATCTAGGTCACAAAATTAACTCTTAACTGTCTCCCTTCAATATATCATCTCTGACACAATATTTCCAAAATCGTCCTTTATATTAATAGGAATTAAATAATTTTATTAATAAGGTAATATATATGCTTAATACCTTCAAGAGGCTATCCCCAACATTTATAATGAAGTTCAATATTTTTTACATAGGACATAAGCTCCTGCATAATTTCCTGCTTCCTACTTCTTTATCTCTCGCTATTTCTCTACCTATACTCTTTCTCCTTCCCCCCTTTTTATTTACTAACTTCTCACATTCTGAATCATTACCTTTCCTTTTTTTACCTAACAAAGATCTACTCATGTTACCAAAAGTCAGTTGAAATATTATCTTTTCTAGGTAGTCTTCCCTGACACTGTAACTCATTTCAATAAGGCAACACTAGGCTCCTTGTTAACCTCATTGGTACCTTTATAATAGCACTACATGGTGTTTTAAGTGATTTTCTTCATCATTTCTTTAAGTAAACTACGAAACCTTAGACTTATCCTTTGACTATCAGGATAAGTCTGTCTCCTTTCTTTCATAACCTGCACACGTTTTATCAGAAAAATCCTCTTGATTCTACCTTCCAAATACATGTGGAATCTTGCCATTTCACACTACTCTCTCTACCTCCCTAGTCCAACATACCAATATGAGCCAGAATTTCTACGATAACTTTTTAACTGGCCTCCGATGACTTCCCTTGACTCCAAACAGTTCATTATAAACACAGCAGCCAGAGTGATCATTTTTAAATGTAAGTCAGTTCATGTCATTTATCTGCTCAAAATTCCAGCATGGTTCCTCATTTCACACGGAGAAAAAGCCAAACTCTGCAAGGGCCTACATAATCAGGTTCTCTAAACCCTCTCTGACCTCAACTCCTCCCCACTTCACCTGCCATCACACTTGGCTTCTCTACCACTGGATCATATCACCTCAGGGATTTTGTGTTGGCTATTCTTGCCTCATAGAGTCATGTGGGTAACCTCTTACCTATATGAAATTTGTGTCCAAGTGTTACTTTCTCACTGAGGCTTAACTATAGCACCATACTTAAAACTGCAGCCTGCAATTCCTATTAGCCTCTTCTTGTCACTTTACTCATTTATCCCATAGAACTTATTCCCTTCTAATGTATTACTAATTGTGTTATTTATTTATTTTCTGCTTCAGTGTTCTAGAATATGTTTCACAGGAGCATAGTTTTCTGTTTTGTTCACTTACATATTCTCATCAAGAACCCCAAGTTTGGCTGACTGTGAAGGTCTTTTCCTGACAAAGTGAACCTGTAAAGACTGGAAAAGGTGACTGCATTTTAAATATGCAGAAACAATGCAAGAATATAAAGATCACGGAGAATTAAAGCAACATGACACCTTCAAAGGAACTAACAAAACTCCAATAACTGATGACACGGTTTGGCTGTATCCCTACCCAAATCTCATCTTAAATAAGGAAGAAAAAATAAAGGACTTCGGAGCAGTCAGAAAACAATTAACAAAATAGCAAGTTCTTACTTATCAATAATTAGTTTAGATGTAAATGTACTGTTTTTTAATCAAAAGACAGAGTGACTGTATAGATTTGGAAACAATCTAAAAACAAGGTACAGTGGGCTGGGCGCGGTGGCTCACACCTGTAATCCCAGCACTTTGGGAAACCAAAGTGGGTGGATCACAAGGTCAGAAGTTCGAGACTAGCCTGACCAACATGGTGAAACCCTATCTCTACTAAAAATACAAAAATTAGCCAGGTGTGGTGGCGTGTGCCTGTAATTCCAGCTACTCAGGAGGCTGAGGCAGGAGAATCATTTGAATCCAGGAGGCGGAGGTTGCAGTGAGCTGAGATCAGCCTGGGCAATAGGAGGCAGTTAGAAACAAAGAAGAAGGGGGAAGGCTATAGGTATTACCCACAAATCTGGAATCATTGTGGTTTCCAGTGGCCTCCTCTGCAGAGGACCGTGGCATTTTCTTCTCCTGAGGTAATGAACAGCCCTTCAGGCTGAGGAAATCCACAGAAGGAGATATTGGCACACCCCTCTTTCTGCCAACAAATGGCTGTGGAGGCACCTGCACCCCAAGCATCAGTTCAGCCACAAAAGAGAGTGATCCCGTCCTGACTCCAGAGCTGCTATAACTCTGTACAAGCCTGTGTTTCTATTTTCAGCTCCCCAGCTGCTTCACAAGCATCTACTTGCATATTGCTACCAAAACAGAAGTAGAGGTACCTGTGTTCTGGGCACCAGTGCTCTTACCGTCCCAAATCCCAAAACTATAATCCTTTACATATGCTAATGTGTCAGGTCTCAGGTAAGTGGCCACTGCCTGGGTGTTACTCAACAGACAGCAATACCACCATCATCATGAATTGGCCTGCAAGCCAGACCCAGGCCAAGAGTGATCCCCTCAACCAAAACGTCTCCAGTAGGAGAAAAAGAGATTGAGAGGACCGTAGCAGCCATCAGCTCTGAAGACCTCAATAACCATTGCCGCTACCGAGGACTCCTGCAATCTTTGTCAACACCAATCTCAGCTGACAAAGCTGTACAGAGACTACAGAGCTAAACCTCCCTTGTATCAGAGCCACTGCACCTCATCCAGAAGCACCCTCACAGACCCTGTAGGGGAATATCTTCCAGAAAAACTAACTGTACAATCTGGAAGAGGAGATAGCTCCACCAAATGTATAGACATCAATATAAGGCAATAGGAAACATTAAAAACAGAGGAGATATAACACCACCAAAAGAGTACAATAATTTCACAGTAGCTAACCCAAAGAAATGAAGATTAAAAAAACTGCTAGATAAAGAATTCAAAATGTTCTAAGGAAATGTAGTAAACTTTATTTAAGAAAATATAGAGCAATGATTTAACAAAATCAGAAAACAATAACAATCAAAACAAGCAATGTAACAGAGAGATAGAAATAATTTTTTAAATATAAATTTTATGGCCAAAATATACAATGAATGAAATTTAAAATGCAATAGAGTATTGAAGCAGTATTGATCAGGCAAAAGACAAAATCTGTTAACTTGAAGACAGGTTACTGGAAAGTGTACAATCAAAAGAAAAGAAAAAGAATAAAAAGTGTGATGGTTAATACTGAGTGTCAACTTGATTGGATTGAAGGATACAAAGTGTTGGTCCTGGGTGTGTGTGTGAGGATAGTGCCAAAAGAGATTAAAATCTGAGTCAGTGAGCTGGGAAAGGCAGACTCACCCTTAATCTGAGTGGGCACAATCTAATCAGCTGCCAGAATGGCTAGAATATAAGCAGGCAAAAAAAAAAAAAAAAAAAAAAAAATGTGAAAAGAGAAACTGGTCTAGCCTCCCAGCCTACATCTTCCTCCTGTGCTGGATGCTCCCTGCTCTTGAACATCAGACTCCAAGTTCTTCAGTTTTGGAACTTGAATTGGCTGTCCTCGCTCCTCAACCTACAGATAGCCTATTGTGGGACCTTGTGATCATATGAGTTAATACTTAATAAACTCATATATATATAGGCGCACGCGCGCGCACACACACACACACACACACACACATATATATATATATTTTTTTTTTCCATTAGTTCTGTCACTCTAGAGAATCCTGACTAATACAGATTTTGGTACCAGGAGTGGTTCTAGAGGAGCAGAATATTAAGGATGGAGTTCTTTCATTAGTTTTAGGTTTCTGGAGTTAGATGCTTAATATGATTAGACCATAAAATGCTAAAGACTCTACTTATAATAGTATGGAGAATACTGATAGTCATTGGAGTGAACTCTTTAGAGAGTAGTGCAAAACAAATGGCTTTGACACCCCTCATTCACTGCTCATGAGAGGCAAGGAGCTTAGTGACTCTATACATAGAAACTTTGACGATATGTGGAGAACTAAGAACACAACGAAGTTGGTTGGTTGCTCCTAAATTCAGTGAACAAAGTGATGAAAGAAAATGATGCATTCAGGGATTCTATCTCCCAGCTCTAGAAGCCAATACTGAACCTCGAATTTTCTAAGATTGCCATGAGTGAGAGTCTTGTCTCCTGTAGAGAAAGAGCTGAAACTGTAGAAAAACAGAAAACGGTCTTATGTGACTGGCTGACCTGCAATGAAAGGTGCATGCACAGCCTCATCAGGTATCTACTGTTAAAGTGAGGGCATTTATTGGAAAATAAAGGGACCCTACAACTTGGAATGGGGACGTGTGGGAGGAGGCTGATGAAGCTGGGGATGCTGAGTTTGAAACTCTGATGAAACTTTTGTCAGAAGAGATGGCTTCCCCATCCCCAGTAGTGGCAACATCCCCTCCTTGACCCATGCTGCTCTTCACCTTTCTACCTTTGAGGAGATAAACCCTACACTGCCTAACAGTGATGGCCTCCCCTGAGGCAGTTGCTAGGAAAGATAGCATTGATTCTTCTTAGGAGCCATCCCCATGTGTGACCCATGAGGAGCTGCACTATGCTTGAAAAGAACTGCTTGAGTTTTATAATTTATATAAACAGAAATCTGGAGAACAGGCATGGGAATGGATTTAAAGGGTGTGGGATAATGGTAGAAGGAACATAGAGTTGGATCAGGCTGAATTTATTGATTTGGGCCCGCTAAGCAGGGACTCTACATTTAATGTTGCAGCTCGGGGAGTTATAAAGGGTTCTAACAGTTTATTTGCTTGGTTTGCTGAAATATGGATTCAAAGATGGCCCACTGTGAATGAGCTGGGAATGCCTGATCTCCCTTGGTTTAATGTAGAGAAAGGGATCCAAAGGCGTAGGGATATTGGAATGGTGGAGTGGATTAGTCACTTTAGACCTACTTATCCAAGCTGGGAAGGTCCAGAAGATATACACTTGATCAATGCCTTGCAAAATAGATTTGTGAAGGCAGCACCTGCATCTTTGAAAAGCCCTGCAATTGCTCTTCTCTGTATGTCAGGTCTAATGGTGGGAACCGCAGTCACTGCACTACAAAATGTAAATACAAAGGGAATAATTGGATCTTGAGGTGGCAGGGGCCAAGTGGCAGCACTCAACTGTCAAAGGCAAGGTGAGCATAGCTACCGTAATGGACAGCAGAGACAAAGCAGCAATCAAAATAGTCTGATTCATGTAGAGCTCTGGCATTGGCTAATTAATCACAGTGTTCCTAGAAGTGAAATTGATAGGAAGCCTACTGCATTCCTAATTTATACAAGCAGAAAACTTCTAGGTCAAATGAACAAAAGACTAATTTGAATTATAAAAACAGAGAATCATGGCCCCTCAATTTCCAGACTTGAGCCAGTTTACAGACCCAGAATCCCTTGAATGAAGGGGAAGCCAGGTCCCCTTGAGGAAGGACCTCACTCCATTACTGACAATTTATGCAGTGAATCTTTCTCCCATCCTTCCTCAAGGTGACTTCTAGCCTATTACTAGGGTAACTGCATCGGAGAAAGAGAAATGATCAGACATTCCTGGGACTACTGGACACTGGCTCTGAACTGATATTGATTCCAGGGGACCCAAAACATCATTATGGTCCTCCAGTTAAAGTAGGAGCTTATGGAGGTCAGGTAATTAATGGAGTTTTAGCTCAGGTCTGACTTACAGTGGGTCCAGGGGCTCCCCAAACTCATCCTGTGGTCATTTTCCAAGTGCCAGAATGCATAATTGGCATAATTAGCAGCTGGCAGAGCCCCAACATTGGTGCCCTGAGTGGTAGGGTGAGGGTTATTATGGTGGAGAAGGCCAAATGGAAGCCATTAGAGCTACCTTTGCCTAGAAAAATAGTAAATCAAAAACAACATCACTTTCCTGAAGGGACTGCAGAGATTACTGCCACCATCAAGGACTTGAAAGATGCAGGGGTGGTGATTCCCACCACATCCCCATTCAACTCTCCCATCTGGCCTGTGCAGAAGATAGATGGATCTTGGAGAATGACAGTGGATTATTGTAAAATTAACCAAGTGGTGACTCCAACTGCAGCTGCTGTACCAGATGTGGTTTCATTTCTTGAGCAAATTAACACACTTCCTGGTACCTGGTATGCAGCCATTGACTTGGCAAATGCCTTTTTTTCCATTCCTATCCATAAGGCCTGTTGGAAGCCATTTTGCCTTCAGCTGGCAAGGCCACAATATACCTTTACTGTACTACCTCAGGAGTATATCACCTCTCCAGCTTTGTGACATAATCTTATTCAGAGACCGTGATTACTTTTTGCTTCAGCAAGATATCACACTAGCCCATTACATTAATGACATTACGCTGATTGGATCCAATGAGTAAGAAGTAGCAAACACACAGGACTTATTGGTGAGACATTTGCATGCCAGAGGTTGTGAAATAAATCCAACTACAATTCATGGACCTTCTACCTCAGTAAAATTTCTAGGGGTCCAATGGTGTGGAGCCTGTCGAGATATTTCTTCTAAGGTGAAGGATAAGTTGCAGCATTTGGCCCTTCCTACAATCAAAAAAGGGGCATAATGCCTAGTAGGCCTATTTGGATTTTGGAGGCAACACATTTCTCATTTAGCTGTATTACTCCAGCCCATTTATTGAGTGACCTGAAAGGCTGCCAATTTTGAGTGGGGTACAGAACAGAAGAAGGCTCTGCAACAGGTCTAGGCTTCTGTGCAAGCTGCTCTGCCACATGGGTCATATGACCCAGTAGATCCAATGGTGCTTGAGGTGTCAGTGGCAGATAGGGATGCTGTTTGGAGCATTTGGCAGGCCCCCATAGGTGAATCACAGGGGAGGTCTCTAGAGTTTTGGAGAAAGGCCCTCCCATCTTCTGCAGATAACTACTCTCCTTTTGAGAGACAGCTCTTGGCCTGTTACTGGGCTTTGGTGGAAACTGAACGTTTGACTATGGGTCATCAAGTCACCATGAGACCTGAACTGCCTATCATGAACTGAGTTCTATCTGACCCATCTAGCCATAAAGTGGGTGGTGCAAAGCAGCGTTCCATCATCAAATGAAAGTGGTATATTCATGATCAGGCTCAAATAGGTCCTGAAGGCACAAGTAAGTTTCCTGAAGTGGCTCAAATATCCATTGGTCTCCACTCCTGCCACCCTGTCCTCTCTCCCCTAGCCTGCACCAATGGCCTCATGGGGAGTTCTTTATGATTAGTTGACAGAGGAAGAGAGACTAGGGCCTGGTTCACAGATGGTTCTGCACGATATGCAGGCACCAACTGAAAGTGGACAGCTGCAGCACTATAGCCCCTTTCTAGGACATCCCTCAAAGATAGCAGTGAAGGAAAGTCTTCCCGGTGAGCAGAACTTTGAGCAGTGTACCTGGTCATTCACTTTGCATGGAAGGAGAAATGGCAAGATGTGTGATTATATATTGTAGCCACTGGTTTGGCTGGATGGTCAGGGACTTGGAAGAAGCGTGATAGCAGAATTGGTCGCAAAGAAATTTGGGGAAGAGGTATGTGGATGGACCTCTCTGAGTGGTCAAAAATTGTGAAGATATTTGTATCCCATGTGAGTGCTCACCAATGAGTGACCTCAGCAGAGAAGGATTTTAATAATCAAGTGAATAGGATCACCCGTTCTCTGGACACCACTCAGCCTCTTTCCCCAGCCACCTCTGTCATTGCCCAATAGGCCCATAAACAAAGTGGCCCTGGTAGCAGGAATGGAGGTTACGCATGGGCTCAGCAACATGGACTTCCACTCACCAAGGCTGACCTGGCAACAACCACTGCTGAGTGTCCAATTTGCCAACAGCAGAGACCAACTGTGAGCCCTTGATATGGCACCATTCCTTGGGGTGATCAGCCAGCTACCTGGTGGCAGATTGATTGTACTGGACCTCTTCCATCATGGAAAAGGCAAAAGTTTGTCCTCACTGCAATAGACACTTACTCGGGATATGGGTTTGCCTATCCTGGACACAATGCTTCTGCCAAGACTACACCAATGGACTCACAGAATGTCTCATCCACTGTTATGGTATTCCACACAGCATTGCCTCTGACCAAGGCACTCACTTCACAGCTAAAGAAGTGTGGCAGTGGGCTCATGCTTGTAGAATTCACTGGTCTTACCATGTTCCCCATCATCCTGAAGCAGCTGGATTGAAAGAACAGTGGAATGGCCTTTTGAAGTCACAATTACAAGGCCAACTAGGTGACAACACTTTGCAGGGCTGGGGCAAAATTCTTAAGAAGGCCATGTATGCTCTGAATCAGCATCCAATATATGGTACTGTTTCTCCCATAGCCAGGATTCACAGGTCCAGGAATCAAGGGGTGGAAGTGGAAGTGGCACCACTCACCATCACCCCGAGTGATCCACTAGCAAAATTATAGTTTCCTGTTTCTGCAACATTATGTTCTGCTAGCCTAGAGGCCATAGTTCCAAAGGGAGGAATGTTGCCACCAGGAGACACAACAATGATTCCATTAAACTGGAAGTTAAGATTGCCACCTGGACACTTTGGGGTCCTTCTACCTTTAAGTCAACAGGCTAACAAGAGAGTTACAGGGTTGGCTGGGGTGGCTAACCTGGACTATCAAGATGAAATTAGTCTAGTACCCCCACAGCAGAGGTAAGGAAAAATATGCATGGAATACATGAGATCCATTAGGACATCTCTTACTATTACCATGCCCTGTGATTAAGGTCAATGAGAAACTACAACAACCCAATCTAGGCAGGACTAGAAATGACCCAGACCCTTCAGGAACAAGGGTTTGGGTCACTCCACCAGGAAAAAACTCACGACCTACGGAGGTGCTTGCTGAAAGCAAAGGGAATACAGAATGGGTAGTAGAAGAAGGTAGTCATCAATACCAGCTACGAACACAAGACCACCTGTAGAAAAGAGGACTGTAATTGTCATGAGTATTTCCTCCTTCTTTTGTTAAACACATGTTTGTGCATGTATACACTTGAACTAATAAAATATCTTTATTATTTCCTTTCTCCTTTATCATGTGACATAAGATTTATTGACTTCACATCAGCATTTAAGTACTGTTAACTTTATGTAATAGTATTTGGGTTGGGGATCCGTGTGTTTCTGGTTGTACGAAGGATAGTTGTATTATGTTAGGTGTAATTATGATCTTATTACTGTCTTTATTTGAAAATTATGTATGATCTCAGGGGATGTGTAATGGTTCAAGTTGACAAGGGGCAGACTTGTGATGGTTAATACTGAGTGTCGACTTGATTGGATTGAAGGATGCAAAGTATTGATCCTTGGTATTTCTGGGAGGATGTAGGAAAAAGAGATTAACATCTGAGTCAGTGGGCTGGGAAATGCAGACCCACCCTTAATCTGGGTGGCCCCAATCTAATCAGCTGTCAGCATGGCTAGAATATAAGCAGGCAAAAAAATGTGAAAAGAGAGACTGACTTAGCATCCCAGCCTACATCCTTCTCCTGTGCTGGGTGCTTCCTGGCCTCAAACATTGGACTCCAACTTCTTCAGTTTTGGAACTTGAACTGGCTCTCCTTGCTCCTCAGCCTGCAGGTGGCCTGCTGTGGGATCTTGTGATCATGTGAGTTAGTACTTAACAAACTCCCCTGTACATATATATATACACACACACATATATACATATATACACACATATATATACACACGCATATACACACACACACACACACACACACACACACATATATATATATATATATATTCCATTAGCTCTGTCCCTCTAGAGAACCCTAAAACATACAAAAGGCAACTAAGAATGCTTGCAAAATTTATGGGATGCATCTAAAGAGCAAATATTTGAAATATATGATATCAAGAACAATAAGAGAGGAAAAAGCCAGAAAGCTTATTTAAAGAAATATCAAAAAAGAAATGTCCAAATCTGAGGAAACATATAAATATTGAGGCACAAAGAAATCAAAGGTCTCCCAATTAGATGCAATCTAAAAAGAATACATCAAGACATATTATAAGTAAACTGTCAAAAAATTTTTAAAAAGCAATCTGAAAACAGCAATAGAAAATGAGCATATCACGTATCAGTAACTTCCAGGATGGATAGCAGTAGACTTCCCAGCAGAACTCTTACAGGACTAGAGGACATACAGCTCATGTACTGAAGGACAAAACTTCCCAACCAACCAAGAATAGTTTACCTAGTAAATCTGTAATTCAGAAGCAAAGGAGACATAAAATCTTCCCTAGACAAACCTAAGCTGAGAGAGTTCATCACCACAAGATCTGTCTTTCTCAAAATGCTAAAGGGAGCTCTTCAAGATGAAAGAAAAGGATGCTAATTCATAACTAGAAAACATGAACGTATAAAACTCACTGGCAAAAGTAAATACACAGCCAAATTCAGAACACTCTAGTACTGTAACAGTGGTAAATAACTTATATCTTTAATAAAACATTAGAAGACTAAAATTATTCAAAATAATAAGTACAACAAATTGTTAAGGAAGACAATTAAAAATGTAAATTGTGATATCAAAAACATAAAATGTGAGGTGATGTGGAGTAAAAGTGTAGAATTATTAGGTTGGTGCAAAAGTAATTGCCATTAAATTTAATGGCGAAAACTGCAATTACCTTTTTAACAAACTAATATTTCACGTGATTAAAGCTAACTTATTATTAGCTTAAAATAGATTGTTGTAAGTGTAAACTATTTTATGTGAACCTAATAGTAATAACAAAGCAAAAACCTAAGTAGAGCTACAAAAGATAAAATTTAAGGCATCAAAGGAAACTACTAGAGAAAGTCATGTAATCCACAAAGGAAAACTGAAAGAAAGGAACAAAGGAACTGCAAAACAAGTAGGAAACAATTAACAAAATGGCAGTACTGAGCCCTTATATATCAATAGTTACCCTGAAGGTAAATGGATTAAGTTCTCCAACCAAAAGACATAAAATGACTGAATAGATTAAAAAAAAAAAAAAGACAACTATATGTTGTCTATATGGCCCACATTACCTTTAAGACCACACAGGTTAAAAATGAAGGAATGGGAAAAGATACTCCATGGAAATGGAAATCAAAAGAGAATAAGATAGCTATACTTATATCAGATAAAATTGACTTTAATCAAAAACTATGAAATGAAATAAATAAGGTCATTATATAATGACAAAGGGATCAATTCACGAAGAAGATGAATTCATCAATTATATTTATAATTGTTATAACAGTTATAAATATATATGCATCTAATATTGGAGTACCTAAATATATAAAGCAAATATTAATAGATATGAAACGAGAAATGTAATAACATTAGGAGAATTCAACACTCTACTTTCAAAAATGGACAAGTCATTCAGGAAGAAAATCGATAAGGAAACGTTGGACTTGAACTGCTTTTTAGACAAAATGGACCTACCAGACATATACAGAACATTCCACCAACATTCCAACAACATCAAAACACATATTCTTTTCAAGCACACATGGGACATTATCCAGGATAGATCATACGTTAAGTCAAAAAACAAATACTAACAAATTTAAGATGATTTAAATCTTATTGAGTATATTTTCTGACCACAGTGGTAAGAAACTAGAAATCAATTGTAGAACTAATGTCAGAAAATTTACAAATATGGAGAGATTAAATGGAGCATTGTAGAACATGCAATGTATCAAAGAATAAACTAAAGGAGAAGTTAAAAAAGATCTTAGACAGAAATGGAAACACAACATACTAAAAATTATGGGATACAGCAAAGGCAATTCTCAGAGTAAAGTTTGTATTAATAAATGGCTACATTATAAAGAAGAAACATCCCAAGTGAACAGCCTAAATTTACACCACAAGGAAATAGGAATGAAGTAAGCCCAAAGTTAGTACAAAAAAGGAATAATTAAGCAGAGAGCAGAAATAAAAGTAGAGCCTGGGAAAAACAATAGAAAAGATAAATAAAACAGTGTTTTTTAAAAGATAAAATCAATATATCTTTAGCTACATGAATTAACAAAATAAGAGAAGACTCAAATACATAAAATCCAAAATGAAAGAGGAGACATTAAAAGTGATACCACAGAGATGTAAAGGATCATAAGAGACTATTATGAACAATTATACACCATAAAATTGGAAAATCTAAAAAATGGATAAATTCCTAGACCTATGCTACCTACTAAGATTGAATTAGAAAAGTATCGAAAGCCTGAGCACCCCTATAACTAATATGGAGATAGACGCAGTAATAAAAAAGTCTCCCATCAGAGAAAAGCTTAGGATCTAATGGCTTCACAGCTGAATTCTACTAAATATTTGAAGAGCTAATATCAATCTTTCCTACACTCTTCCAAAAAAGTTTTAGGGTAGGAAATAGTTCCAAACTCATTTGATGAAGCCAGTATTATTCTGGACTAAACCCAGACAAGAGCACTGTAAGAAAAGAAAATTATAGGCCTATAGCCATGTTGAATATAGATGCAACAATTCTCAAGAAAATACTAGCTGACTGAATTCAACAACACATTCAATTTATCATATAACATCATTAAATGGGATTTATCACTGAGATGCAAGAATGGTTCAATACAATAAATGTGACACAACACACTAACAGAATGAAGAACAACAAAAAACCCTATATGATCATCCCAGTAGATGCAAAATAGCGTTCAAAAAAATTCAACTTTTCATAATACAAACGCTCAACAAATTAAAAGTAGAAGGAATATACCTTTATATAACAATAAAGGTCATATACAACAAGCTCACATGTAACATTATACTCAACACTGAAAAGCTGAACACTTCTAACTTATGATCAGGAATAAAAAAAGTATTCTCACTCTATTCAGCATAGTGCTAGAAGTCCTCACTGAGGGCAACTAGACAAGAAAAAATATATAAAAGCCATTCAAATCATAATGAAAGAAGTTAAATTTTTTCTGTTTTCAGGTAACTTGATTGTTTATATATGTAATAAAAAAAGAAAAAAAAAAAAAAAAAAAAAAAACTCTGGGGGCACAAGAGCTCATGCCTGTAATCCCAGTGCTTTGTGATGCCAAGTAGGAAAGATTACTGGAGCCCAGGAGTTCAAGTTTACAGTAATCTATAATAGTACCACTTCAGTCCAACCTGGGCAACAGAACAAGACCCTGAAAAGAACAACAAAAAACAAAAACAAAAAACCTAGAGACTCCACGAAAAACCTGTTAAAACTAATAAACAAATTCAGTAAAGTCTTGCCAAAGCAAGACTAAGCAAAAGATCAAATCCGGAAGCAACACACTAGCAGGAGTTGCAACCCTAGTCTCTGACAAAACAGACTTTAAACCAATAAAGATCAAAAAAGACAAAGAAGGGCATTACATAATGATAAATGGATCAGGTCAACAAGAAGAGCTAACTATCCTAAATATATGTGTACACCCAATACATGAGCACCCATATTCATAAAACAAGTTCTCACAGACCTACAAAAAGACATAGACTCCCAAACAATAATAGTGGGAGACTTTAACACCCTACTTTCAATATTAGATAAACAAGACAGAAAATTAAGAAGGATATTCAAGACTGAAACTCAGCTTTGGATCAAGTGGACCTAATAGACATCTACAGAACTCTCCACCCCAAATCAACAGAATATACATTCTCCTCAGTGCCACATGATACTTGTTCTAAAATCAATCATATAATTGGAAGTAAAACACTTCCTAGTAAATGCTAAAAACCCTGAAATTATAACAAACAGTTCCTCAGATCACAGTGCAATCAAATTAGAACTCAACATTAAGAAACTCACTCAAAACCACACAACCACATGAAAATTGAACAAACTACTCCTGAGTGACTCCTGGGTAAATAATGAAATTAAGGCAGAAATCAAGAAATTCTTCAAAACCAATGAGAACAAAGAGATAACATACCAGAATGTCTGGGACACAGCAAAAACAGTGTTAAGAGGGAAATTGATAGCACTAAATGCCCACATCAGAAAGCTAGAAAGATCTCAAATTGACACTCTAACATCACAATTAAAAGAGCTAGAGAAGCAAGAGCAAACAAAACCAAAAGCTAGCAGAAGACAAGAAATAACTAAGATTGGAACAGAACTGAAGGAGGTAGAGACACGAAAAACCCCTCAAAAAAGTCAATGAATCCAGGAGATTTTTTTTGAAAAAATTAACAAAATAGATCACTAGCTAGACTAACAAAGAAGAAAAGAGATAAAACTCAAATAGACTCAATAATAAATGAAAAAGAGGATATCACCACTGACCCCAGAGAAACACAAACTACTATCAGAGAATATTATGAACAACTCGCTGCAAATAAACTGGAAAATGTAGAAGAAATTGATAAATTCCGGGACACATATACCCTCCCACCACTAAACCAGGAAAAAGTCAAATCCCTGAATAGGCCAATAACAAGTTATGAAATTGAGGCAGTAATTGATAGCCTACCAACCAACAGAAGCCCAGGACCCAACAGATTCACAGCTGAATTCTATCAGAGATACAAAGAGGAGCTGGTACCATTCCTTCTGAAACTATTGCAAACAACTGAAAAACAGGGACCCTTCTCTAACTCATTTTATGAGGCCAGCATCATCCTGATACCAAAACTTGGCAGAGACACAACAAAAGAAGAAAACTTCAGGCCAATATGCCTGATGAGCATTGATGCGAAAATCCTCAGTAAGATACTGGCAAACTGAATCCAGCAGCACATCAAAAAGTGTATCCACCACGAACAAGTCAGTTTCATACCTGTAATACAAGGCTGGTTCAACATATGCAAATCAATAAACATAATTCATCACATAAACAGAACCAATGACAAAAACCACATGATCTAAAATTCATATGAAACCAAAAAATAGCCTGCATAGCCAAAGCAAGACTAAGCAAAAAGAACAAATCCGAAGACATCACACTACCTGATTTCAAACTATACTATAAGGCCATGGTCACAAAAACAGTGCGGTACTGGTATAAAAATAGGCACATAGACCAATGGGACAGAATCAAGAACCCAGAAATAAATCCAAATACTTAGAGCCAACTGATCTTTGACAAAGCAAACAAAAACATAAAATGGTGCTGGAATAATTGGCTAGTTACATGTAAGGGAATGAAACCGGATCCTCATCACTCACCTTTCTACAAAAATCCACTCAAGATGGATTAAGGACTTAAACCTAAGACCTGAAACTATAAAAATTCTAGATGATAACATTAGAAAAACTCTTTGAGACATTGGCTTAGGCGAGTATTTCATGAGCAGGAACCCAAACACAAATGCAATAAAAACAAAGACAAACAGCTGGGACCTAATTAAACTAAGGAGATTTTGTATGGCAAGAGGAACAATCAGCAGAAAAAACAGACAACCCACAGAGTGGAAGAAAATCTTCTCAATCTCTAGATCTGACAAAGGACTAATATCTAGAATCTACAACGAACTCAAATAAATCAGCAAGAAAAAAACAATTCCATCAAAAATTGGGCTAAGGAAATGAATAGACAATTATGAAAAGAAGATATATAAACGGCCAACAGACATATGAAAAAATGCTCGACATCACTAATGATCAGGGAAATGCAAATCTAAACCACAATGAGATATCACCTTACTCCTGCAAGAATGGCCATAATCAAAAAATCAAATTGGGTACATTGTATACTGCTCAGGTGATGGGTGCACCAAAATCTCACAAATCACCACTCAAGAACTTACTCAGGTAAACAAACACGACCTGTTCCTTAATACTCTATGGAAGTAAAAAATATATAAAAAGTAAAAATTAAAAACTGAAAACAAGCCAGCTGCGATGGCTATCGACTGTAATCTCAGCACTTTGGGAGGCCAAGGCGGGCAGATCATGAGGTCAGGATACAGAGTCCATCCTGGGTAACACGGTGAAACCCCATCTCTACTAAAAATACAACAGATTAACAGGGTGTGATGGCATGCACCTGTAGTCCCAGCTGCTCGGGAGGCTAAGGCAGGAGAATTGCCTGAACCCAGGAGGCAGAGGCTGCCAAGATCGTGCCACTGCACTCCAGCCTGGGCAACACAGTGAGATTCTATCTCAAAAAAAAAAAAAAAAAAAAAAAAACAGAAAAAGAAAGAAAGAATAAAAAGAAAAAAGAAAACACTGTCATTTGAGGAAACATAGATGAACCTGGAGGACGTTATGTAAATGAAATAAGCCAGGCAAAGATAGAAAAATGCCACATGATTTCACTTACATGTGGAATCTAAAACAGTTTAACTCCTAGAAACAGAGACTTAAATGATGGTTACTGTAGACTGGTGGTAGAATACTTAAAGAGTTGTTGATCAAAGAACACAAAATTTCAATTAGACAAGAATAAGTTCAAGTCATTTATTGTGCATCATAATGAGTATAGTTAATAACAATATTTCATATATTTGAAGGTTGGTAAGAGAGTATTAAGACTTCTCACCACAAAAATATTAAGTATGTGCAGTAACGAATATCTTAAATAGCCTGATTTAGCCATAATATGATGTAATACAGATGTCAAAACAGCTTGTTGTATATCATAAACTTATACATTTTTACTTATCAATTAAAAATAAACAATAATAAAATTTAAAATAGAGTTCACAATATCAGATTTTATTATTTATTTATTTATTTATTTATTTATTTATTTATTTTGAGACAGAGTCTTGCTCTGTTGTTCAGGCTGGAGTGCAGTGGTACGATCTCTGCTTGCTGAAACCTCTGCCTCCTGGGTTCAAGAGATACTCCAGCCTCACTCTCCTGAGTAGCTGGGATTACAGGCACCTGCCACCATGTAGAGATGGGGTTTCGCTATCTTGGCCAGGCCAGTCTTGAACTCCTGACTTCAAGTGATCTGCCCACCTGGGCCTCCCAAAGTGCTGGAATTACAGCCATGAGTCTCCACACCTGACCCACAACATCAGCTTTTATAAGTTGACAATATAAAGTATACATAAATTATAATTATAGTACCTGGCACAGAATTAGTACTTGATATGTCATTGTTATAGGTGAGATAATGATGATGATGATTAACTGTTTTAAATATATTTCCATGACAATATAACTTATTAGATTATCATTTAATGTACCCATGTGTATTAATCTATGTAAGACCACTGCCACCTCATCCTCCAGCCTCCATACATCTCTGGCAGGTAAAATGTGATCCCAAACACTGTATGCTACTAAAAATATGCCTACTCCTCCCTTTTCACCAACCCAGCCCCAATTGCCTTGAAACTAACAACACTAAGATCCATTGTCCTCATTTTACCTGGTTTTTTTTTTTTTTTTTTTTCTGTCACCATAAGAAACCCACAACTCTCAGGTTACCTCTGAACCCCCAATTCTAATTCTGTAGAAGCTCTTTATGCCCCATTTCCCATTTCTTGCCAACTCCTAAGACTCATTCACTCTTCCCTGTGAAATTCATAGTCAGCCACTGGCAAAGTACAACTTTATTCACCTTTCTTTTGTATTTCCATTTCAACTTCCCTTTCTACTAAAACCTCACTTTCCTGGAAGTCCTACAAATTAATAGTTGTTTTCTCTTTCACACCCTCCCTACCATGGGGATTATGTACTCCTTGCTGGTTCTAAACCACCCTTTCTGCCCTGGCTAAAAATCAACCAACGGTGAATCTCCTGCAGTTAAACTATACCACCACCACCCATCCTTGTTATTACCACATATCACCTCGGAAGTGTCACTCATACTTATCCTTGAAGAGTTTAGCTAATGACCGAGTGTCACTTTCTACAACATATTATAACAAATATTAGTAGTTTAAACTTCCAGTAGATGATTATTCCAAAACCCAGACTTCTAATTCCCTAATTATCTAAAATGATTTTATTTCTCATTCCATCAAAGCCATAACTTCATGGTCACATCCCATACTCCATCATTACCAAAAACTAACTCCCTGTTTAAATCTCCTTTTTAAGTACCCCACTCCCTATCTTTCTAGTTTCTTCTATTTAGTACTTCAACTTCTACAATTCTTTCTAGTTTCTTCTATTTAGTACTTCAACTTCTACAATTTAACACCATCAGTTCCTATAATCCATGTATCTTGCCCTCGTTTTGCTGCCCTTTATCTTCCTCAACTTTTACTTCCTCCTCTAACCAATTTAGAGAAAGTGGTCCAAATTAAAATCCCTCATTGCATTCGCCTCAAATTTTTTGTCACTTTCTTGCATCCATTTAATTGGTAAAATCCAGCGCTTTTCTACTCTGCAGGTGAGAAGTAGCTGGAGAAAAGTTAGGCATGCTGGCTGGTCTCATATTCAGTTGATAGTCACCCACAAATCTCCAGTAGGCCCTTCATAGCTACCTTTCATCATTTCCCCACAAACAACTATTTCCTATGTTATCCTTTCCTCAAATACCAATGCTCCTGCCCTAATTTTATGTTCAGTTGATGACCTTGCTTCCTTTTGACCAAGAAGACAGAAGAAATCAAAAGGATCTCCGTAAGTTCTCACAACACATCTATTTACACACTTGCATCTGTGCCTTGCTTTCCTTCCTTTTATGATGGCTGAAGTATCAACCTCAGCTGAGGATGATAATACTGGGATATAGAACTTGAAAAGGATGTTAGCAAGACAATTACAGAAAGCTTCTCATATTGACCAAGTAAAAACTATTATGGCCATTAACTCTATAATCATAGACATAAATTTTTTAAAAAGTATAAATTTGTCCTCACTTATGTAACAATCATCAGAGCATGCACTCTACTAATGATGAAACAGGAGAAACATTATTGATCACATTTCAAGACAATGAATTATCAACCAATCTCTGATATTTGAGACTCCTTTGTGTTCATAATCTCATCAATTAATTCCTGTGAAACAACAGTCTCCTGGCCTTCTCTGTTTACATTTTTTTTTCTTCTCCTGGATGATTCTGACTTCTTTCCAGTAATGTCAGAAGTTGTAATTGTCAGTTTTAGCAGAAAACAGATGACAAACCAAAGCTAGACAACTTAAAGTGACATTAATAAAGGCCCATTTTCAAAGACACGGTCAAGGCTTTTGGCAGAAAATGCAATGATGCAGCATCCCAGGCTTACTGAGATCAGGAGGCTACCCTAGGGCCTGAAAAAGACAAGGGACAGGAGCAATAACTCAGAGAGAGTCCTCTATGGAAAGGGCCACCTAAGAGGAACTGTGGAGTTTGGTAGAAGACAAGGAACCCACAGTCACTCTTCCCACAGCCTCCAGACCTCTTGTTGGTGCCTCCCATTGAGAAAATCCAACCAGAAGCCACAGGACTAGGGATATAGTCCTGTGGAGTCTGTACGGGTCATTGTCTCAGGGTATACAATGAGAAAGAGAAGAGTGAAGAATGGATCTGGAGCACTAAACATCATCATTGGCTAATTGTAATCTCTAAGTCAATTAAGTACTTTTCACAGGCATTTCTTAGCTCAATCAAAATATTCAGCTCATGGAGATAGAATTAGCATATTTTTTAAAAACAGCATACAGCTTTCGGTTCATATTGCATAAGACATTTAATATGTGGGATCAGATTCTCATTCCAGGTAAATTCCTGGGAGGATTTTCTTTTTAATTTTTTCAGGTTAAAAGTTAATAATGACTATGTTCCTAAATTTGTCAGACAGCATGACTAATAGGGCTTAAGAATCTGTATTAAATAAAACTCATTTTTTGCATCTAAAACATAAACTCAGAGGGGTTTTGAACTGGAATGACAGCTCCCTCTGCTTCTTTGCTCCTTCCAAACTTGCTCTGTCCCTGCTCCTGTTCCAGGTCACTGCTCAGCATACTAATGCCAAGCCTGCTTTTACCCTAAGTGCCTGTTTCGTATGCTGTCATATAGATACTGCTGGTTGGATCTTGGATCTCAGCCAGTGGAATTAAATGAAATGGTTTTCTGTCAGACTGAATACTAATTATGTCTTCGTGCCAAAGCTAGGTCTGCATAATGACATCATTTGCAAGTAGGTTGGAGGTTGAAGCTCACACAGAGTTTGCTCTGATATTTATATTCATGGACACAAGCAAAATGGTGCTATGCCATTTAGTGTACCTGCCTTTTTTCTCTCTTTTTTTGTTTTCCAAGAGAGAGATCTGGCTTTGAAAATCCAAAGTGGGCAAGATATTGTGGATTAAGTAAATGTTTCATTGCCTAAATCAGTTTTCTGACCATTTCAAGCCCTCAGAACCATGAGTCACTTCCGTAGGGCAGCCTTTGGGACACAAATTTTTTGTAGTGTCAAGGGCCTGAGATCCCCTCATACCTGCCTAGCATGATAATATATCTCTTTTATGAGGCAGTATAGTTCATACCTGTTATGCTAATATCCCCTTTTATCTCAAACATATCTCATTTTGTGCATAAATTATTTTATTACCCCACCTAAACCCCAACCATTTCTATAAATGGTCCACTCTTCTACTGCCTGCATGCACCTTGACCTAAACCATCTGTCAGAAATAATAATGTATTTCAGTCTTCAAATAAGGCTTATATATCTGGCAACATTTATTGTGCTCCATTAACTAAATGACTAATAATAAATCCATGTTGTAATAATAATGAGAAGAATCCCTCCAAGGGCTTCATTATACTCTCTGTTGGGATTTTAACAATGCCTTTCTATAAGGCTAACTATACTCATGGGAACAAACAGCCAAAGAAGAGAGTGAAGTTAAGGGAGGCCCATTGGAAAGAAAAAGCTTAGGTCAGGGGAAAGTGTGTGATGTCTATTCAATTCAACACATACATATCACAGTCTTTTAGAGTTTAAGGCTTCCTGCTAGATATATAAGGCATAGAAAGATTAGCATGTGAATCCTCCACTCTAGCATCTCATAATTATATGGAATTATGGAAGAAGATTCAGGCTAGCTGTATGAAGGTGTCATTTTTAAGTCAATCTGTATTAATAATTAGTTGTTGACCTTGGCAAACAAGTTAACATACTGGACCTTAAGTGATGGGAATATAATAAAGATCAGAGGTATCTACAGCCTCTACAATTATCTTATCTTCTTAGGCTGTAATATATTACTATTGAAACAATTAAGTTCTAGAAATATTCAGTTCTACAAGCATAATTGCTTCCAGTTCTGTCAGAGAAGAGCCACTATTCCTGAACATTATCGCATGTTCCATTGATTTTTAGAGTGGCAGTAGAAGTTAGGAACTCAAGACACTGGTGACTTTTTAAATCTGAATATATGGCCTATAACTCGAGAGTGAGAGATATGTACTGCTTAATCTCTACTGCTTAATGTCCTTCATATGGCTTATATCTATGTTTAACTAAAAGGAAGTTTACATTCCTTTCCATGTTATTATGTAGTACAGTGGAAGCAAGCAAGAAGCAACAAGCAAATAGTCAAACAAGTAAATGTCAACAAGGTTAAAGGCTGTGAAATATACAATCTGAGGATACTGGGGCCAAATCTCCAGACCAGTGTTCCTGGCAGCCTAATGGCAATCCATCACTGATTCTTTTAACAAAAATGTATTTCTTATATTTGCTTTTGGCACTCTAGTTGTAAGACATGACTATAGGTGACCCACCTGGGAGCTGAAAAGACTAACCTTTTTAAGTTCATATTCTGATTCACCTAGGGAAAAAGCTCATTTTCATCTGCCCAAGACTCGTGTAGCTGTGTTAGATTAAAAAAAACCTCATGGAACATAATCATAAGGAAGTCTGTAAATATACCAGACAGTATTGTGTACTTGATTTGATGTAATTGATTTTTTCTTATACTTTGGAGTTTTAACCCCTTAGGTTTCCTAGATTTCCTGAAAGGCAAGACACTGACCAGAGCTAATTAGCTCACTGACTTCTCCATGAAGATGGTATGCACAAGCATTTCATTCTTGTGTCCATGCCATAAAAGGAGTTTCTTTTTTAATTAAAGTATCACCAGAGAGGGTTGGCCAACAAATAGGAAGCCAGGTCAAATGAGAAATGCTTCATTATCAAAAACTATACAAAAACATGATCACCAGCATTAAATATTTTAAAATCCAACAAATAGAACAAAAGATGTTCAATGTAAGAAAAATTTATCTCATCCTTTGGGCTGTCTCATAATGACACAAACTCTTTGGGGAAACATGTTTTCTTACTGCTTCAAAATGTATTTAAGTTTTACTCAAAGACTAATAAAATATTGGAAAGTTACATAATTTAAGTGTAGAGAAGAATATCCAAGAAATAGTAGGTGTCTCATTATGTGAACTGTAATAAGTCTAGTGACTCCAGGATCACATGCCAGAGTGGTGTGGAAGGGAATTCCAAGTGGAAAATTCAACTAAATAATGAAAAACTGTCACTAAAAGTTAACGTTATGAGTGAGTTAACAACTGGACCAAATATCTCACCCAAATGCAGAAAATCCTTTTTCAGTGATAAACAATACTGTTTTTAGTTGTCATTATCCTTTTTGGTCAGCACCTCCTGCCTGGGGCAGTCTATTGTGTTGAAGGATAACCAATTCAGATAAAGTTATTTAAAATGAGCTAAAAGCTACCTGTGTTTAACAACTTTATTCTGAGCTATATAACCTCTGGAATGGCCCAGATGAAACCTATTCTTTTTGGAGATCAGCTCTTTTTGTAACTGAAGACAGCTATTTTCCTGTGAATGTTCTCTTCTACAGTGGTTAGAGATTGGCCTTCGAAGTGAAATAAAGTTGGGTTTGAATCCTATATTCACAACATAACAGTTTTTGCTTCTAGAATAGTTATTTAAATGCTATGAGCTATGAGACTGTTTCCTCAGTTTTTTTTTTTTTTTTTTTTGAGATGAAGTCTTGCTCTGTTGCGCAGGCTATAGTGCAGTGGCCGGATCTCAGCTCACTGCAAGCTCCGCCTCCCAGGTTTACGCCATTCTCCTGCCTCAGCCCCCAAGTAGCTGGGACTATAGGTGGCCGCCACCTCGCCCGGCTAGTTTTTTGTATTTTTAGTAGAGACGGGGTTTCACCATGTAGGCCAGGATGGTCTCGATCTCCTGACCTCGTGATCCGCCTGTCTCGGCCTCCCAAAGTGCTGGGATTACAGGCATGAGACACTGCATCCGGCCTGTTTCCTCAGTTTTAAATGTGGAAATAACATCTACCTAAACAGGTTATTGTGAACATTAAAGTAAGTAATGCAAATTAAGGACAGTAAGTAAGTGTGGCATTTGGTCCATAATATATATTCAATAAATTTTTCTTTCTCATTCTCTTCATGCCCAGATAGCTGGCATTTTTCTAAATGCCCTGTATTCTGGATTCCTTATTATCGTATCACATGCCATTAGGTCCATTAGAATTCTAAATTCTAGAGGAAATTAAATATTTTGTAAGCGAGATGCATATATTTATGGCAATATTTTTCAAATCTATGTGACTTGACACCTTTTTTGTAATAAATATTTTGCTATGCTGTGTTTACTATCTTCAAGATACATTACGAGAAATTTACCCTACCTAATAAAATAATTTCAAAAAATCAATATAATATCCCACATGTAATACAAATGAGACATTTTTAAAAGGTAACATGTAACACATACTTCAATATATAAATGTTTGCACAAGAGTACAATGGTGTGCATAATAAATAAAATAGATGATTATACTTATATATAAAATTTCCATTAATACATCAACCTCAAACATAGGCTGATAAAAGTATAAATGATATAGCAGTAACATAATTTTCTGAAATTATAAATAGCTCCTGGTAAAGTCCTAAACAAAACCTAAAGTATAATCTACCATTTTATACATAGTTGTGTCCTGGGAAATTTAACACACTAATATCTTGCAAAAATACCTCGAGATTTTATGTTGCATGAAGTCACATGTTAAACTCACATGATCATAAACAATTTTTACCTATAATAATATTCTTCAGGACATTTCAAGTTCATAAATATTGTAGAAGGGTTCTCTAGAATTTGACCTAGTTTGTGCAATGTTTAGCATTGCTAGCCAGCAATACTCACCGTACAAAAAGCATTCAGACAATTAAAAAAAGACACCCACAAATTTTCAAAACATCTCCACTGAGAAGCACTGTTATAAGGATTCCAGATATATTTGTTCTCCTATTCTTTATCTGAGCCAGTTTTTAGGAACTACTATAGAATCATTTTGATGGTATACCTGGCAAGTTGTGAATTTTGAAGAAATGCCCCTTACTTCTGAAATGCCCTCATTTTTGTCCTTTTAAATAAGTTGTATCTGTCTTAGAAAGGTAATGTACACTAAAACTAAATTTAGTGTCCTATGTTTGTTTTTGCTAAATTTCATTTTCATTGCTTCAGTCCCTCTTTTCAGTCTTTTTTTGAATCCTGATTCTGGCATATCATATTTTCTCTCTCTGGTTTCCATCACCTATAAATTAGATAATGACATTTTTCATCTATCTTTAAGCTACTACTGAAAGTGAGGAATCACATATTGTGAATATCGGAGCTTTGTGGAATTTTACTAACATTTCCTTTCATGTTGACACAGTCCATTACACATCACCCTTATAATAGTAAGTATAGAGTTTAAAGGGATCTGTGAGAGACATGGCAATTTCTTTCCTGAAACTAAGATAAACTGGAATATAAGCTATTTCTGTTATGTCCCAAGTTATTGACGTTATCATCTACATCTAATTTTAGGCCAAAATGTTCAGCAAATATATCTTGGCCCTTAGTGGCAAAAATGCTCTTTTCTAAATTATTTCACATGCCCAATTTTTATTATAGCTTTAAGAATTCTGACATAGTTTTAAGTCTAACATTTAAGTCTCTAATCCATCTTGAGTTAATTTTTGTGTAAGGTGTAAGGAAGGGATCCAGTTTCAGCTTTCTACATATGGCTAGCCAGTTTTCCCAGCGCCATTTATTAAAAAGGGACTCCTTTACCCATTTCTTGTTTTCTTGTTTTTGTCAGGTTTGTCAAAGATCAGATGGTTGTAGATGTGTGGTATTATTTCTGAGGGCTCTATTTTGCTGTATTGGTCTATATCTCTGTTTTGGTACCAGTACCATGCTGTTTTGGTTACTGTAGCCTAACCATAAAAACCCTAGAAGAAAACCTAGGCAATATCATTCAGGACGTAGGCATGGGCAAGGAATTCATGTCTAAAACACCAAGAGCAATGGCAACAAAAGCCAAAATTGACAAATGGGATCTAATTAAACTAAAGAGCTTCTGCACAGCAAAAGAAACTACCATCAGAGTGAACAGGCAACCTACAGAATGGGAGAAAATTTTTGCAATCTACTCATCTGACAAAGGGCTAATATCCAGAACCTACAAAGAACTTAAACAAATTTACAAGAAAAAAAATAAACAACCCCACAAAAAGTGGGCAAAGGATATGAACAGACACTTCTCAAAAGAAGACATTTATGCAGCCAACAGACACATGAAAAAATGCTCATCATCACTGGCCATCAGAGAAATGCAAATCAAAACCACAATAAGATACCATCTCACACCAGTTAGAATGGTGATCATTAAAAAGTCAGGAAACAACAGGTGCTGGAGAGGATGTGGAGAAATAGGAACACTTTTACACTGTTGGTGGGACTGTAAACCAGTTCAACCATTGTGGAAAACAGTGAGGCGATTCCTCAAGGATCTAGAACTAGAAATACCATTTGAGCCAGCCATCCCATTACTGGGGATATACCCAAAGGATTATAAATTATGCATTATAAAGACACATGTATACGTATGTTTACTGCGGCACTATTCACAATAGCAAAGACTTGGAACCAACCCAAATGTCCATCAGTGACAGACTGGATTAAGAAAATGTGGCACATACACACCATGGAATACTATGCAGCCATAAAAAAGGATGAGTTCATGTCCTTTGTAGGGACATGGATGCAGCTGGAAACCATCATTCTCAGCAAACTATCACAAGAACAGAAAACCAAACACCACATGTTCTCACTCATAGGTGGGAATTGAACAATGAGAACACTTGTACACAGGAAGGGGAACATCATACACTGGGGCCTGTCGTGGGGTGGGAGGAGGGAGGAGGGATAGCATTAGGAGATATACCTAATGTAAATGACGAGTTAATAGGTGCAGCACACCAACATAGCACATGTATACAAATGTAAGAAACCTACACGTTGTGCACATGTATCCTAGAACTTAAAGTATAATAATTAAAAAAAAAAGAAGATCCACAAACTCAAAAAAAAAAAAAAGAATTCTGACATAAATAAAAAACTGCAAATTGGGTTCAGTGTAAACTGCTTGGTTGATGGGTGCACCAAAATCTCACAAATAACTACTAAAGAACTTACCCATGTAACCACCTGTTCCCCAAAATCCTGTGGAAATAAAAAAAAATAAAAAAGAAAAAGAAAAAGAAACATAACTGAAAAAAAGAATTCTGACAGAAATGTACAGTCTTAAAATTCTAATGTATTAGTTTAGCTTCTATAACAGTGAGGGCCTGAAATCTCAGTGGTCTAAGGCAATCGAAGTGCATTCATTACTCAATCTATGGTGAGGAGGAAGGACTCTGGGGTGGAAATATCTCTAGTACATAGACAGGCTACCTTGTCCAAAAAAGCAAGAGAAAAGAGAGGAGAAGGTTATATAGGAAGTGTTTATGAGTTAGGTTGGGAAAATGACATAAATCACTTCTGTCCACATTTTACTAGCTAGAACTTCACTTCAAGAAAGTCTTGAAAATATGATTTGACTGTCTGACTTGAAGAAAGGGAAACAGGTTTGGGTAAACTAATAGCACTCTCCATTAGCATCATCCTTAGACCTGAGCTAGGGAGCCCCTGCTCTGAGCCCCCATGCTTCAGATGTCCACACATTTTGGAATGCCTTCCTGAAAATGTTCTAAGGTACTCTCCTGGGCCTGGGACTAACCAGGGACAGCAGTGTCCTCTTGGAGGCACAGTTAGAGCCCAGACCTGGACCATTGACAGTCTCCATCACCGGAAGCATCAAGCTTGACATTTCCTTGGTTCCACTCAAGTAACTGGAACCTCCTAAAGCTAGTAGTCCTTGCCAGGTGGGGTACCATGAGTCCACACCAGGAGTTATGTGAGCAGCAATCTCTTTTTTCTCCCCTTCTGGATATTCGTTGACCCTCTACCTAGTTTTTAGTATTGACCAGATGCCGTAATGACCTCCAAGATTGTTTCATGGAAAGTTTCATTCTGCTGTACTTGGTTTTTTATCTTTATGTTTACATTTCAAGAATTTGGTAGCATGTGCCTAGTTACAGGTCTTCTTTTTACTGATATTGCCTGACCATTTTTATTCCTCATTCTCTATTCTCAGAATTTAAAATACATTTAACTATATCTTTGGTTATTGATTTTATTATAATTGTTTTAGCTTCTTCCTCAAAATATATATAATTGGATCATAAGTCCAATTTTTTTTTTTTGGTAGTGTAAGTTTTCTTATACATCCTTTGTAATTATTTTCAAAATTTTGTCAATTCTGTTATATAATATATGAATTTATTTATTCAGTGCCTTTCTAACTGCCTATACTGACATTGTGATTCTGCTATTATAGTTACAATTTTCTTGAAATTCTTATAATTTCACATCAACTTCCTTTTCATTTTATTCTGTAGTTTTTCATACATTCTGTTTACTTTTTGTTTAACTTACTGTCTTTTGCAAGGGTAGGGAGAGCACAGGAAAGGATTCCACATTTTGTTGCATTTTATCAGCAATTCTACACACTGTTTTGTACAATTTTACCCAGACTCAAATATATATTGTTTTCAGTGTTTTATCTCCCTATGAATATTATAAATGTCTTCTGCTTAATATGAATTTTATTGAGACATGTCTTCAAATGAGAAAAGACTTGTCCAGATTCACAATTTTCCAGTTCCATAACTAATTATCTGTCTTGTACAGTAGCTGGACCCTCTTCTCAGACAAACTTCTGAAGGACAAATTGCAACTCACAAATAGCTCAACATCCAGCAGGCATTCATATAGTGTGAGCTCACTTGACTAAGGAGAAAATCTCTACAATGGTCATTGGCTGGCTGTTAGGAACTCCCAAAAGATGGAATATTACAATGAAACCAAACCACCATATATACTATGCTCTGGGAACATTTTTTCTTTAACCTGTAAGATTTATCTTTCCAGTATGCAATGAAGCCTATGTACCTTACTTCTAATATTGTTTCTTTCTAGAAGATTAGATGTTCTATTTCTTAAAAGTGCTTAAAGCACAATGATGTGGGAAAGGCAGAAAGAGTCTGTTGGCTACTTCAGAAGGTCTGTAGATTATAAAATAAACATTCAAGTAGCCATCAAACTTTATGGCCAGTAAGGCCCCTGTAATTCTGAGATAGGAATTAGAAAGATAATAAAAGGGTAAATTATTTAGCAATCTCCATGCAATGGTTGAGATTGCTGCTTTGGACAAGAGAGCACAAGTGAATCTTCAACTATAATTTTTCAACCTGTTCCTAACGATCTTGGATTTACTGGTAATCTTCCTGCTGTGTGGCCACAACTTGACTGTCATTCTGAGTTTCTGTGAGTGGTGTGAGGTTTTCTTTCTTCTCTATATATTTAGCTATTAGAGTCAGGAGTTCAGAGAGTCCCCTTCAGACTCAACTTAGATGCCATTTTAATCCACATTTCTATGATTTGGAGTTAATCAACATTTTTCTAATCTTTTTTTTTTTTTTTTTTTCTGCTAGGGAAGACTGAAGCAGACAAAAAGTGCATTCTCTCCATTGGAAGTTATGTCCTCTCAAGCAGCTGTTATGTGCATTTCCTAGTTGGAGTTTATAAGCCAGCATCTGCCTAATACTCAAGCATTTGCTGAGATATTCACTGAGCACCTCTGAGATATCAAGAACTTGTATCTAAGTTTGGAGGTGGAAAAAAATCACATAGTACCTTCTCTCATGGAATTGAAAATAAATTATGGAAGACAATGGTTAAATAAAGACAATGAACACCCACACACATACCAATATGCATGCAGAGACATAATAAGGGCCAACCTTGAGTAAAAGCATTGTCTTGTGATTTGGGGCAAAACAAAAGATAGAGTATGGCTTAGCATGCAGTGTCTGTGTCACTCTCCTGTTCCCTATTGAACCTCCTCCTGATGTCTCAAGAAAATCATTTCTCCATAGTAAAATCCCTTCCTTTGTCTTTTCTTTTCAGATTCTTCTGGTGAAGAATGGCAGAGACTGCCTCTGTGACAACCATTTATTTCTTCTGCCAATATTCCTTTCTGTATTCATCACAACTGGCTTAATGCATTCTCACTTATGCTTTCCCTGCGAGCAGGTCTCTATCTAATTTAACCTTCCCTGACATGGAAAAGAGAGGGCAACTGCTCCTATTCTTATACTTGTCACCTCTTTGAAGATCTTATCACCTACCAGGTAACCATTTCTCACATGGAATGGGTTTTTCATGTATTATAATGACAAACTTAAGTTTAAAATCACTGTATGATATATTTAAAAACCATTTACTTTTAAATTTTGTCTTGCTGACACTAACACATGATTAAAACTATATGTGTACAAATATGTGGGTTTTTGAGATTTTCTTTATCAATTTTTCCAACTTTTATTCACATATTTTGTAAATCTGATATAATTGGAAAATGCCTCATATAATTCCACTAACTTGTTAGATCACCCCATTTTTTTCATCACTATGACTATACAAAGATTTTTATCTTATAGAATCTGTATACACTCCTTAATTATGTTCTCTTAGCGTTTCTGGCCTTAAGATCATGCCTATGTTTTTCTATAAAATTTTATGTCAAACCTGCTCAAAGCTATCATCTTAAGCCTAAATAATATTTACTGTTGAAGTTCAGAAATGTCTGAATACATCTGCTGAATTACTAAAGGCAGACAGCCAGGAATTCATTTGAATGAAAATGGAGCCAGACAAACTTTACCTGGCTATAAAATCCTAGTTGTTGCAAGATGGAAACATTGTGGAATGTGGCTGGATAATTACCACGAAGTTGTTGCCTTATTGCCTCATGATTTTGTCCTTGCAGGAGAGAAAGAGCTGCAGGTAAATAATAGAAGGAAAGATCGAGTAATTTTCCTGAGATGAAAAAACAAAATGGGTACAAAGGATTATGAGCTCATTGTTTTGGTTAACGAAAAGTGGAAAGGGAAGAGAAAGAGAGATTTCCTCCATTTTTATCACTGAATACTTTTGGTATCTCAAGGGCCTGTTGGCAGTGCAGAAACAGAAGCAGAACCAGATGCATAAGAGCAGTATCAGGTTAAAAAATGGAAACCTAGCTTGACAGGGTCTGCTGTATACTACTCAGATGATAAGGTGATATCTTCCAGAAGTAACAGCTGTACCCAGTAGACACCGTATTATGAAAGACTGGATTTGTTTCTGAAAGCACATATAACATAGAACATCAAAAAGTAGCTGCATGTATGGTGGGGATTGAGTAATAAGGTTCCATTAATCAGGATAGGTTAAGTTACACAGAACTATCATAACAACTATAAGTGTTCAGTGGTTTAACCCAGCAAATGGATGTTTCTTACTCACAGGAAATGTGTAGTGGATCTAGACAGGTTCTCCAGGCAAGTCAGTGATCGGACTAATGCAGTCTCCAGCTTCCTGAAGTTACAACCTCAGTTAATGCAGCTGACAAAGAGAACCTGAAAACTATACATTGATAATGAACGTCTTCAGCCTGGCAGTGACAAACATCTCTGGATAGGACTCATCACATGGCCCCAACCAATCAGAGTTGTCCCCTTCTTAAACTAGAAAGTAAGGAGCACTAATAATGTCTAAAACAGAGGTCTGGATCTCACATGAGTAGATAGTTAAAGATTTACTGAAATGTGGGTTATTAAACTTAGCATTATACAATTTGTACCCACAGGCTGGTAAGGTCTGGAGAAGCTGTGTGTGTGCATGTAAGTAATTTCTGCTTGTAAAAGTGCCAGATGTAATTATAAACTCTACATCAGTGTTTCTCAATCACAGGCAGTTTTGCCCTCTTGGGGACATTTGGCAATGCTTGGAGATATTTTTGATTATACTACTGGCACCTAATGGGTGAAGGTCAGAAATGTTGATAAACATTCTACAATGCACAGAACAGTCCCATAACTATACACACACACACAGAGATATATACGTACATATATATAGTGTGTATGTGTGTATATACGTATATATATGTGTGTGTGTATATATAGTGTGTATGTATGTACATGTGTGTGTGTGTGTGCATATATATATATGCCAAAATGTCAATAGTGCTGAGGTTAAGAAACGCTGTTATACAACAATGAAACTGCACAATGAAGTTGTAGCTGAGGCACAACTTTGGAGAACTTACCCTTTGAGAATAGAAATCTAACTTCCAAGATCATTTAGTCAATGATTGTTATGCAGTGTTGTGTCCCCAACAAGCAGCATGCATAGGTTCAGTAACAAAGAGCAGAAGTAGATGTGGCTGTACTAACTTCCCAGTAATCTACTTAGAAAACCTGTATTTCCCTTTTCCATAACTCTAAGCTTTGTGGGTCTATTAGTCCTGATTCCCAGAAGGGAACATTTTTTACCAGATGGCATAGCAAGAGTCCCATTAAATTTTAAGCTATGGCTGCACTGTGACCAAAAGATCCTTGTGTCAAGAGATCAGCATGTAAGGGAAGGAATTTTCACACTGGCAGAGGTAATTGATTTCATCATCAGGAATAGTTAGAGCTGTTATTACACAATAGGGAAAGCGAAGAATATGTCTGGTACCCAAGTAACCCAGGTAACCCACAGGGATACTTTCAGTGTTCAACTGTCTAATTGTTTTTTTTTTTATTGTTATACTTTAAGTACATGTATATAACGTGCAGGTTTGATACATATGTATCAACTGTCTAATTGTGAAAGCAATTGACAAGTGCAGTAACCACTAAGCAAGAAGGGCATGGTAACCAAAGATTCAGACCCCTCAAGATGTCACCACCA
The DNA here is from genome assembly GCF_002776525.5 of Piliocolobus tephrosceles. Classification (NCBI taxonomy): domain Eukaryota; kingdom Metazoa; phylum Chordata; class Mammalia; order Primates; family Cercopithecidae; genus Piliocolobus; species Piliocolobus tephrosceles. The sequence goes on along the minus strand of NC_045441.1, from coordinate 125,683,696 downwards.
GGGAAGCCACCAAGACCAGTAGCGGTATTTTCTCAGGATGACGGCAATCCAGAATGAGTAGTATAGGAGGGAAATGGTGAACATCAGTTACTTTTGGAAACCAGTTACAGTAGTTGTGGCTTTTCCAACTAATCGTCTTCTTTTACATTTCCCTAGGAAAATAGACTAACAAACCTTCACTACAACATACTTTCATTTCTCTAGTATATATGCTTAGAAGTAGAATGGCTGAGTCATTGGTAAATAGAGGTTTATATTTCCGAAAAACTGCCCAACTATTCTCAAAGAAGCTACAGCATTTTACATTCCTACGTGTAACATATGAAGGATCTAATTACTTACTAAACCTTGTTGTCCATCTTGTTGATACAGCCATCATATTGGCTATGAATTGGTATCTTATGCTTTACATTTCCCAAATTGGTATTGATTTGAGCATCTTTTTATGTATTTCTTGAATACATAAAATTTCAATAGTCTTGAAATATTAGCTTACATACTTTGTCCCTTTTTTTAATCATTGAGTTGTAAGAGTCTCTATATATTCAGGATATAAGTATATTGTCAGATTACACAATTTTTCAAATATTTTCTCCCATTCTGTCCTTGTCTATACTCAAAAAATTTGACCATATTCAAAAATTAATTAAAAATAAATAATACACCTATATATGAGCTAAATATATAAAGAGCAATCAAATTAAATCCTTATTAATTTAGGGTTGTACAATAATTTCTTAAGTATGACAATAAAACACAAATGACAAAATAAAAAAATGGATTGAACATTAACAATAAAGCTTTTGTTATGCAAATGATACTATCAAGAAAGTAAAAAGGCAGGCCACACAATGGGAGAAAGTATTTGCAGATCATATATTTGATAGCGGACTTATATATCCAAAGTACATAAGGACTTTCATAATTCAATAATAAAAAGGTAAATAACCAATTTTAAAAACTGGAAAAGTATTAATATTTGAATCAATATTGCTCCAAAGAAGATATGCAAATGACCAACGAACACATTCAAAGATGTGTATCTACTAAGTCAATCAAAACCACAATGAGATAGCACTTCACACCCATCCAATAAGATGGCTATAATCAAAATGACAGACAATAAGAAGTGTTGACAAAGATGTGAAGAAATTGGAAGCCTCCTACACTACTGTGGGCAAAGTAATGTTGCATCTGCTTTGTAAGTAATGCTAGCAAATGCTCAAAGTGTTAAACATACAGATACCTGTGGCCCAAAAATTCTACTTCTAGGCTTATATCCATTCAAGAGAATGGAAAAATGCATTCACACAAAAATATAAGTGAATGGTCATAGAAGCATTATTTATAATAGTAAATGAAGTGGAAATAATCCAAATGTCCATAATCTGATGGATGAATAAAGAATGTGATCAATCCACACAACAAAATATGTTTGGCTACATAAAGGAATGAAGTATGATACATGCTGTAACATGCTGAATCTTTAAAACATTACAGTAAGTAAAAGATAATAGTCACAAAAGAACGTATAGTGTATGATTTGATCTCTATGAAATTCCAGAATAAGCAAATAGTGACAGAAATTAGATTAGCAATTGTTTAGGGCTTGGTAGGGAAGAGATGGGAAGGGGTGATAAGGAGAGAGGAAGAGGAGTGACTGCTAATGACTGCTAAGGGATTTCTTTTGGGTAGGGGCAATAATGTTTAAAATTCATGTGATGATTGTCATGCAGCCCTGTGACTATACTTGTAACAATTTAATTGCACACTTTAAATAATGGCATGTGTGTTACATGATTTATATCTTAATAAAGCTTTAAAAAACCTTTACTGCCCCTATGTCCTGTTCTTCATGAAAAATATTCATAATCACCATTATCACAAATTATCTCACCATTGTTCAAAATGCTTCTTTCTCTAAATTTCAAGTGCCGAGAATTATCTCTGAATGGACAATGCTTCCACCTCTGCCACTCCATATCTTGTTTTAAAATTTCCTTTTAGCTTCATGATTGTTCCTAGTTCTTAACACTCTTCACATCTATATCAAGACTTCATGTTGACCATATCAAATCTTCTCCCTAGCGGTCAGGAACTTCTCTTTCTTTATATTCCCCCATATTTTCTTCATCAATTACATTTCAATGAAAACAAGCATTTTATATTCTTCAGCTTTTAATCCAAAGCAATAAGGGAAAAAATATCTATAGCACATATAGTATATACTTAATATACATTATATATGGTGTGTATGTGTATGTGTGTGTAGACACACACACTGCAACTATTGGCAGTTCTAAAAATTCATGGTATCTTCTATATTAAATGCAACTGTAATATAACTCATTAGTCTTTCTTAATTCGTCTGTTTTCTTACACAGAGTTGCTGTCTCATGAATGGAACATCTGCTTCTTCACACCAGTGGTTGTTATCATTTTTGATGAAAAATGAATTCATCCCATATTAACTAGCTCAGCTTACCTGCCAACAAGTTCACGTCATTTGTGTATCTGCCCACTATGTTGGCATTCTCTATTTTGTCAGATGACCAAGTATTATTGTTGTTTTTCTTTTTTTTTTTTTTTTAAGTTCTGGGATACAAGTGCAGAATGAGTAGGTTTGCTACATAGGTATATGTGTGCCGTGGTGGTCTGCTGCACCTATCGTCCAGTTATCTAAGTTTAAAGCCCCACATGCATCAGCTATTTGTCCTAATGCTCTCCCTCCCCTTGCCCTCCCACCCCCTAACTGGCCACAGTGCGTGTTGTTCCCCTCCCCATGTCCATGTGTTCTCATTGTTCAACTCCCACTTATGAGCGAGAACATGTGGCATTTGGTTTTCTGTTCCTGTGTTAGTTTGCTGAGGATGATGGCTTCCAGCTTCACCCATGTCCCTGCAAAGGACATGATCTCATTTATTTTTATGGCTTCACAGTATTCCATGGTGTATATGTACCACATTTTCTTTATCCACTCTGTCACTGATGGACATTTTGGTTGGTTCCATGTCTTTGCTATTGCAATTAGTGCTGCGATAAACATACATGTGCATGTGTCTTTATAGAATGATTTATAATCCTTTGAGTATATACTCAGCAATTCCATTGCTGGGTCAAACGGTACTTCTTGTTGTAGACCCTTGAGGAATCGCCACACTGTCTTCCACAATAATTGAACTAATTTACATTCCCACCAACAGTGTAAAAGCATTTCTATTTCTCCACAGCCTTGCCAGCATCTGCTGTTTCTTGACTTCTTTTTTTTCTTTTTTTAGATGGAGCCTTGCACTTGTCACCCAGGCTGGAGTGCAAGGGCATGATTTCAGCTCACTGCAACCTCCATCTCCTGGGTTCAAGCGATTCTCCTGCCTCAGCCTCCCGAGTAGCTGGGACTACAGGCGCCAGCCACCATGCCCAGGTAATTTTTGTAATTTTTAGTAGAGACAGGGGTTCACCATGTTGGCCAGGCTGGTCTCGAACTTCTGACCTCAGGTGATCCACCTGCCTTGGCCTCCCAAAGTGCTGGAATGTTTCTTGACTTAAATAATCACCATTCTGACTGGCAAAAGATGGTATCTCATTGTGGTTTTGATTTACATTTCTGTAATGCTCAGTGATGTTGAGCTTTTTTTCATATGTTTCTTGGCCACATAAGTGTCTTCTTTTGAGAAGTGTCTGTTCATACCCTTTGCCCACTTTTTGATGGAATTGTTTTTTTTCTTGTAGATTTAAGTTCCTTATAGATTCTGAATATTAGACCAGCATATAATACCACAGTTTCTTTATCCACTCATTCATTGATAGGCATTTTGGTTGGTTCCACAATTTCGCTATTGTAAATTGTGCTGCTATAAACGTGTATGCAAGTATATTTTTTGAATAATGACTTCTTTTCCTCTGGGTAGACATCCAGTGGTGGGATTTCTGGATCAAACGGTAGTTCTACTTTTACTTCTTTAAGGAATCTCCACACTGTTTTCCATAGTGGTTGGACTAGTTTACATTTGCACCAGCAGTGTAGAAGTGTTCCCTGATCACTGTGTCTATGCCAACGTCTACTTGGTTTTTGTTTTGTTTTGTTTTTTGTTTGTTTGTTTGTTTGATTATGGCTATTCTTGCAGGAGTAAGGTGGTGTCACATTGTGGTTTTGATTTGCAGTTCCCTGAACATTAGTAATGTTGAGCATTTTTTCATGTTTGTTGGCCATTTGTGTATCTTCTTTTGAGAATTGTCTATTCATGTCCTTAGCCCACTTTTTCTTTTCTTTTTTTTTTTTTTTTACAGAATTGTTTGTTTTTTTCTTGCTGATCTGAGTTCGTTGTAGATCCAGGGTATTAGTACTTTGTCAGATGTATAAATTGTGAAGATATTCTCCCACTCTGTGAGTTGTCTGTTTAGTCTGCTGACTGTTCCTTTTGGCACGCAAAAGTTCCTTAGTTTAATCAGATCCCAGCTATTTATCTTTGTTTTCATCGCATTTGCTTTTGGGTTCTTGGTCATGAAATACTCGCCTAAGCCAATGTCTAGAAGGGTTTTTCCAATGTTATCTTCTAGAATTTTTATAGTTTCAGGTCCTAGGTTTAAGTCCTTAAACCATCCTGAGTTGATTTTTGTATAAGGTGAGAGATGAGGATTCAGTTTCATTCTCCTGTATGTAGCGAACCAATCATTCCAGCACCATTTGTTGAAAAAAGTGTCCTTTCCCCACTTTATGTTTTTGTTTGCTTTGTTGAAGATCAGTTGGCTGTAAGTATTTCTAATTATTTCTGGGTTCTCTATTCTGTTCCATTGGTCTATGTGCCTATTTTTATACAAACACCCACTGTTTTGATGACTGTGACCTTACAGTATAGATTGAAATCAGGTAGTGGGATGCCTCCAGATTTGTTCACTTTGATTAGTCTTGCTTTGGCTATGGGGGCTCTTTTTGGTTCCATATGAATTTAGATCATGTGGTTTTTGTCATTAGTTTTGCTTATGTGATGAATTACATTGATTGATTTTCATATGTTGAACCAGTCTTGCATCTCAGGGATGAAACTGACTTGTCTGTTGTGGATAAACTTTTTGATTGCTGCTGGATTCAGTTTGCCAGTATCCTGCCAAGGATTTTCACATCAAGGTTCATCAGAGATATTGGTCTGAAGTTTTCTTCTTTTGTTGTGTCTCTGCCAGGTTTTGGTATCAGGATGATACTGGCCTCATAAAATGGGTTAGGGAGGGGTCCCTCCTCTTCAATTGTTTGGACTAGCTTCAGAAGGAATGGTACCAGCTTTTCTTTGAATTTCGGGTAGTATTCAGCTGTGAATCCGTCTTGTCCTGGGCTTTTTTTGGTTGGTAGGCTCTTAATTACAGTATCAATTTCAGAATTTGTTATTGGTCTATTCAGGAATTTGACTTCTTCTGGTTAAGTCTTGGGAGCTTGTGTGTGTGTCCAGGAATTTATCCATTTCTTCTAGATTTTCTATTTTATTTGCATAAAGTTGTTTATAGTATTCACTGATAGTCTGTATTTCTGTGGGGTCAGTGGTGATATCCCCTTTATCATTTTATACTGTGTCTATTTGATTCTCTCTCCTTTATTAATCGAGTTAGTGGTCTATTTTGTTCATTTTTTCAAAAAGTTATCTCCTGGATTCATTGACTTTTTTGAGGGGTTTTCGTGTCTCTACCTCCTTCAATTCTACTCCGATCTTAGTTGTTCTTGTCTTCTGCTAGCTTTGGGTTTTGTTTGCTCTTACTTCTCTAGCTCTTTTAATTGTATGTTAGGCTGTCGATTTAAGATCTTTCTAGCTTTCTGACATGGGCATTTACTGCTATAAGTTTCCCTCTTAACACTATTTTAGCTGTGTCTCAGAGATTCTGGCACATTGTGTCTTTGCTCTCAATTGTTTCAAAGAACTTCTTGATTCCTACCTTAATTTCATGATTTACCCAGGAGTTCTCAGGAGCAGGTAGTTCAATTTCCATGTAGTTGTGTGGTTTTCAGTGAGTTTCTTAATCTTGAGTTCTAATTTGATTACACTGTGGCTTGAGTGGCTGTTTGTTATAATTTCAGTTCTTTTGCATTTGCTGAGGAGTCTTTTATTTCCAATTATATGGTTGACTTTAGAATAAGTGTCATGTGGCACTGAGAAGAATGTATATTCTGTTGATTGGGGGTGGAGAGTTCTGTAGATGTATATTAGGTCCTCTTGATCCATAGCTGAGTTTCAGTTGTGAATATCTTTGTTAATTTTCTGTCACATTGATCTGTCTAATACTGACAGTAGGATGTTACAATCTCCCACTATTAATGTGTGGGAATCTAAGTCTCTTTGTAGGCGTCTAAGAACTTGCTTTATGAATCTGGGTGCTCCTGTGTTGGGTGCGTGTATATTTAGGATAGTTAATTCTTCTTATTGAACTGATTCATTTACCATTATGTAATATCCTTTTTCATCTTTTTTGATCTTTGTTGGTTTAAAGTCTGTTTTGTAAGAGACTAGGATTGCAACCCCTGCCCTTTTTTTCTTTTTCTTTTTCTTTCCATTTGCTTGGTAAATTTTCCTCCATCCTTTTACCTTGAACCTATGTGTGTCTTTGCACATGAGCTGGGTCTGCTGAATACAGCACACTGATGAGTCATGACTATCCAATTTGCCATTCTGTGTCTTTTAATTGGGGCATTTAGCCCATTTACATTTTAGGTTAATATTGTTATGTGTGAATTTGATCCTGTCATCATGATTCTCTCTGGTTATTTTGCACACTAGTTGCAGTTTCCTCATTGTGTCATTGGTCTTTATATTTTGGTGTGTTTTTGCAGTGGCTGGTACCAGTTTTTCCTTTCCATATTTAGTGCTTCCTTCAGGAGCTCTTGCATGGCAGGCCTAGGTTACAAAATCCCTCATCATTCGCTTGTGTGGAAAGGATGTTATTTCTCCTTCACTTATGAAGCTTAGTTTGGCTGGATATAAAACTCTGGATTGAAAATTCTTTTCTTTAAGAAAGTTGAATATTGGCCTCCAGTCTCTTCTGACTTGTAGAATTTCTGCTGAGAGGTCTGCCGTTAGTCTGATGGGCTTCCCTTTGTGAGTAACCCAACCTTTCTCTCTGGCTGTCCTTAACATTTTTTCCTTCATTTTGACCTTGGTGAATCTGATGATTGTGTGTCTTGCGGTTGCTCCTGTCAAGGAGCAGATGATCTGGCCTTCCTCTCTTGTTGCCCTTAACATTTTTTCCTTCGTTTTGACTTTCGAGAATATGATGATTATGTTTCTTAGGGTTGATTTTCTCGTGGAGTATCTTAGTGATGTTCTCTGTATTTCCTGAATTTAAATGTTGGCCTTTCTTGCTAAATTGGGGAAGTTCCCCAGGATAATATCCTCAAGTATGTTTTCTGACTTGGTTCCATTCTTCCCGTCTCTTTCAGGTACTCCAATCAATCATAGGTGCGGTCTTTTTACATAGTACCATGTTTCTAGGAGGTTTTGTTTGTTTCTTTTTATTCTTTTTTCTCTAATCTTGTCTGCATGCCTTTATTATCAAGATGGTCTTCAAACTCTGATATCCTTTCTCTCACTTGGTCGATTCTGCTATTGATACTTGTGTATGCTTCACAAAGTTCTAGTGCTGTGTTTTTCAGCTCCATCGGGTCATTTATGTTCCTCTCTATACCAGTTATTCTAGTTAACAGTCCTGTAACCTTTTATGAAGGTTCTTACTTTCTTTGCATTGGGTTAGAACATGCTCCTTTAGCTCAGCAGAGTTTGTTATTGCCCTCCTTCTGAAGCCTACTTCTGTCAATTTGCCCATCTTGTCCTCTGTCCAGTTCTCCACTCTTGCTGGAGAGGCATTACAATCATTTGGAGAAGCAGCACTCTGGCCTTTTGGGTTTTCAGTATTTTTTGTTGTTGTTTTTGATTCTTTCTCATCTTGATGAGTTTGTCTACTGTCGATCTTTGGGGTTACTGTCCCTTGGATGGGGTTTTTGTAGGACTTTTTTGTTGATACTGTTGTTGTTGCTTTCTGTTTGATTTTCTTGCAATGGGCAGGTCCCTCTTCTGTAGGACTGCTGTGGTTTGCTGGGGGTTCACTTCAGGCCCTGTTCATCTGGTTCACTCCTGCACGTGGAGTTGTCACTCGAGGAGGCTGGAGAACAGCAAAGATGGTTGCCTGCTCTTGGGATCTCTGACATCAAGGGGCACTGACCTGATGCCAATAGGAATGCTCCTGTTTAGGCTGACAGCCCCTATTGGAGGTTCTCACCCAATTGGTTGGCACAGGGAGCAGGACCCATTTAACGAAGCACTTTGTCCTTTGGTAGAGGGGATGTGCTTCACTGGGGGAAACCCACTCATCTGGGCTGCCTGGATTCCTCAGAACTAGCAGGAGGAAATACTATGTCTGCTGGTCTGTGGAGACTGTGGTCATCCCTCCTGCTAGGGTCTCAGGCCCAGGGAGATCAGAGTTCTGTCCCTGAGCCCTTGCCTGGAGTTGTCAGAGTTCCTGCAGGGAGGCCCCACCCAGTGAGGAGGAATGGATCAAGGTCAGGCCTGAAGAGTCACTCTGCCCACAGTCTGTCACAGCCAGTGTGTTGGGCTGTGGGTGATACCTCTTGGGACCAAGCCATCCAGCTTCCCTGGCTCCAGCATGGGAAAAGCACCACCTGGAGCTACAGGAGATGGCTGCCACCCTTCCCTGGTCCTGGGAGCTTAATGTGTTAGGTGGACATCAGTTCCAGTGTTGGCTGTCACTCCTTCCCCAGGGAGCTCAAACTGCTTAGACAGCAGGCAGCCACAGCTGTGGTGCTGATTGCTCCTCCCCTCTGAGAATTCAGAAGGCTTAAGCAGATTCTAGCTTAGTAGCTGTAGAGAATCTGCATAGCTTGTGGTTGGGACCATGAGCCCCAGTGGCATAAGCTAACAAGTGGGATATTCTGATCCATGGGTTGTACAGTTCTGTGGGAGAAGCACGTTTTCCCAGGCTAGGTAGGACGCTCACTCACCACCTCTCTTGGCTGGGGGTGGGGGCTCCCCTGCCCCATGTGGTTCTCATGTGGGCCACCTCACCACACTGCCCTTCCTTCCTTCCTCTCTATGTCACACCAGCAGCCTAGTCAATTCTGATGACAGAACATGGATAACTCGGTTGCTGGTGCAGGAGTTGCGTGCTGTTATGGTTCTTTTTGATGGGAGCCTCAGATTGCCTGCTTCTAGTCTGCCGTCTTGGCCCCGCCCTATTCTTGTTACTTTTCAGAGTAAATCCTTCAGACTTTACACCTGATGTTACCCTATGTCATGTTCTACAAAAGCTTCCCCTGGGGTCTTCACATATCTTCAATTCATTTTTCACCTGTGGACGATTCCTCATAAATAGTGACATTCTCTATAAAAATAAACCTGACCTGAATGCTATTTGCCCTCATTACACCATCTTTTGCACTAACGATGGAAACTAAAATGTTGGTTACATCTTGCTTCTAATATTCTTCTAGTCATTCCACAATTTAAGATAAATTGTATTCAATCTCAATATTTTTTAAAAGTAATTGCCGTCCTAAAAGTCAGCAACATAAATCCAGTAGGCACTTCCTAGTGTTTTTCCCTTTCTGCAGCAGCAGAACATTAAACAGGGTCTTTTTGTGGAAATCATGTCATCACTTCCTTGCTATACACTCAGTTGATGGACGTTTTTGCAATTTTCACTCGTTTGCTGTCTTCTCTTTCCTCAACCTTTTCTATTTTGCAGATCTTCCTACAATGTCCTTTCACAGATACGATTTTTAATTCCACAGATGACTCTTGGGCTTGTTTTCTAATTCCAGATTCCCTCTTTATCTTTAAATCTTTCCAGCTACCTTCAAAAGACCTCCCACAAATTGTACAATATGAAACTCCTCAAGCATATTCGCAACCTGTGTCTTGACTCTTGCACCCTATGTCAAGCAACGTCTTCACCATTCTCTTAGTCATTCATGCTTTGAGGATCAGGGTTATTGTCTACACTTCCTTTATGAACTCTCCATATCTAATCAGTGGCCAAATTCTATGGGTTCTGACTCTTATTTCTTCTCTTAATTATCCAGTTTAGTAACTTTTCACCTCTTTCTTGGTATTTTATAATACCTACCAATTTGTTTCCAATTTCTACGTCTTGAAAAATATGACCTACATTTGTCATCAGTTATTATCCTAAAACCCAATTTCATCAAGCCATGGATATAAAACTTGAATGTGAAAATGATATCCTTACTCCATACCACATATTAACTAAACAATTCATGTACAATATCTAAGCTATACTCAAGTAAATCTTTGAGGGAAATAGTTTTACCATTAGCAGACAGATTAATGAACTTGCCCCAAATCATACAGTTAGTGAGTGCTAGAGGTGAGAAGTAGAATTTAAATCCTGGTCTGAGTCCAGAGACCAGAACAGACTGCCAAGAGCATACTTAAAGAAAAAACTTCATTGGCTCTTCACTGAAATATAAATTCCCAAATTGAACATTCAATTATTACATAAGATGTAATTTCCTCTATAAAATAAATAATTATTTCATCTATGAGATGAATGTCATTTTTCTTTTTCAAGTTAATGTTTCTCTTGCAACCTTCTTTCTTTCTGCAATAAGCACTCATACAAATAAAATATATGCAAAATATTTATTTGGGATTTGATTTCTATATCACTGAAAATTCTGTAGAGTAAACAATCTCTGTGGACTCATCCAAATCTAATATTATATGATTCTATGCTACCTTCACACTATACAAATTTCAAACTGACTCCCTCCCTTACTAAAATAAGCAATTTAGAAACAAGCCTGGCCTTTCTTTTCTGTGACGTGTACATTTTCCTCTACCCTGAAACTGCATCTCCATGACTCTACTTGTCCAAGCCTTTCACAGATCTTCGAGGGCATGCTCAATTGTCACCTTTTCCATAAAACTTTATCTGATGCTGTAAGAATAATTATAAATTTATTCTTCTGAGCCTGCTATTCAATTTGTACTTGTAGTATAGCACAATACCCACTACCTTACATTTTAATTAGCTTCGTTCTTTCTTATCTAATTTGCTGGATGAAAAGTTTACTTAACTAAGCAACTATATTTTACCCGGATTAGTATCTAGCCTACCTTGTTACTATGATTATGCTACAAACATTAGCCACTCAGTAAATTTTTAATACATGTATTGATTCCCAACCTACAAGCTTAATTCGCTTTTTTAGGTTTTTAGTTAAGTGAAAAGAGAGTTTAGCAGAGTTGTTAATAGCTCAGATGGTATGTATTTAAATTTCTACTCCATTATCTACTCAAATTCTTCAAACCTTACTTTCTTCACCTGTAAAATAGTGATAATAACAGTACCTGGTTTTTAGGGTTTTGTGAGATTTTAATCAAGTCATATAAAGAACTGGAAGAGTATATGTAATGTTGTAAGGACTCAATAAATGTTAGCTATCATTATTGTATATTTTAAAACAAACAAAGGTTTTAAAGAGAGATCTAAAATACTTTCCAACAAATGGGCTTTTATGTGCCTTGTACAGGATTTCCTGGCAGGTGAAAAATCACAATAAACTTAATTAAAGGGTGACTTTTCTGGTCAGTATAAAGAACAGAGCAGTTTTAATCCTGGCAAGAAACAGGGTCTGGAAGCTTTTCATATTCAATCATTTTCTTTAACATGAATAAGTCAAGTGCTCCATTAGTTCTGGAAAGGAGAGTATAATAGAATCAGTTCTATAATAGGGGCATTAAGCCCTGTTGCATTATATAAAATTATAGAAAAAGACTGCCAGGCTCTGGTTTCCTTGCCAAAATATGGCTATGAACGTTCAACAGTGACATCAAGCCTGATAAAAACTTTTACTTTAACTGGCTAGAAACTCAAAAAGCAGCATAGAATGACAGTCTTGAGCAGGAATAGGAATGGAAGGAAACAGGCACAACCCTGTGTCTTAAAGCAGGTGCTCATTTAGTACCATCATTCTAAGATGGCTTAATTAAAATGAAATGGTGTGTACATTGCTTCTTTCGAGCTTGCATTGCAAATGTGTGTTAGAATTAAAATTTGAGCTGACATCAGAAGTCCAAGTAAAATAGTGACATTTTAAACCTTTTGAATGTTGACATTAAAGAAGGTCAGCTCTATCACAGTAAATAAGGGAAAATTTAGCTTTCTCTTTATTTTTATTACCTTTCTTGAGAACTGAGCTTATTTTCCTTCTATTACATTCTTTATTACCACATTTCTGGAAGGCGCTACTTTGTCTATCCATTATACACTTGTTTTCTGAGTTGAGAGGGGAAATATAGAGTCAACCTCACACCCATTAGGAAAATTCTATTCGGGCATTTACAGGGCTTGCTCCAGTCCTTTGTAATCAGTGATACTTTGTATGGGGCTTATGACAAAGAATAAGACAAATAACTATTCAGAAGCAGAGACACCTCTTTGTAATAGTATCAGAAACCTCCAGAGAAGCACTCTGAGGCACAGAGCATGAAGTAGGGTGACATCAATATACCAAACTGAGACACAATATAAAACTCATTGCCAGAGCACACAGACATTCCTTTAATACGTACAAATTAGTAAAACAGACCTCATCCCCATCTTTTCCTCATAAAGCCTGCCCTAATTACTTTATAGCCTCACTTCTCACAGGCTGGACTGAAATACAAACTTCAGAATAATTCCCCCACTGGCTTTTCCTTCTGCTTCTTATTTAGAACTCCATGAATCCATATGGATTCATATCACCAATGAACCCAGATAACTAATATCAGCTCTCTCTTCCACATTACCAATAAAAGAGTTATTTCCTCTCCCTCTAGCCTCAGTGTCATCAGCCCAAATATCTCATTATTCAGAAAGACATTTTAAAATAAATAATTCAAAAGTGAAGATAAAATTATTCAATGACACTACAAATGCATATCTTCCCAACAGTTTAAACCCAACAGATTTTCTATTTAAACTTCTACTTCATTTAACAATCTAACAAAGATTTTAATAACAGCTTCCCATGTTTTATTGTGTGTCTTTTAAATGAGAATCATTAGTGCTTTTTCAGATTTCTTCTTTACTAACCATTATCAGATCTTAATAATTTAAAAACAGAGAACAATAAAAAAAAAACAGAGAGGTGCTTAGAGATATAATTAAGCTAAAATAAAGATGGATAAAAGTTTTATCACCACATTATTTTGACACATGCATTCCCAGTATTTGCCAGGAATCTAAGAAGTAATTTCAACAGTGTCAATATACACTAAAAGTACAGATTTTTCTATACTGCTGCTTCTCAACACCTGCCCTCCCACCCTCATATCCTTGGCTATAGTGAAGAAATGTCTTCTTTATTCTTACCAATAAAAGAACTTTAATTTAAGACAGTGACTGGGAAGATAAAGAAAAAGCAAGAAGTAACAATTTAAAGGTCACAATTTGAAGCCCCACCTCCAAGAACCCAGAATCTATATTTTATAGTATGCCAAGGATATGTTTATAGTAAGTAGTAAAATACATGAAAACTGAATGTAAGTGGAAAGTATTTAAAATTTAGTTTCTGACTTTTATGCCTATATGTGCTATTATTCTCTTTTGAAAGGAATAGGGGACTAGTGAAAGACCCTGGAGGAAACAAGGCACAGTAGAATGCAAGGACATCCAAATACTATAGATTTAAAGTTATCAGATAAAGATACTGCATAGAAAAAGAAATCACTACCTGATATAGTTTGGATATTGGTCCTCTTCAAATCTCTTGTTGAAATGTGATCCCCAGTATTGGAGTTGGGGCCTAATGGGAAGTGTTTGGATTACAGGGGCAGATCCCTCATGAATGGCTTAGTACAGTCCTCACAGTAATGAGTGAGTTCATTTGAAAGCTGATTATGTAAAGACCTGGCACCTCCCCTCTCTTTCTGGTACCCTTCACTTACCAAGTGATACACCTGTTCTCTTTTGCCTTCCCCTACGATTGGAAGCTTTCTGAGGTCTCATCAGAAGCAGATGCCAGCCCCATGCTTCTTATACAGTCTACAGAACCATAATCCAAATGAACTTCTTTTCTACAAATTACCCAGTCTCAGATATCCTTTATAGCAATGCAGAATGGACTAACCCACAGCCTTTCTAATGAAAAGCCAGACCACCACATTGGAAACAGAGGGAAATCCTCCACATAAGAAACATGATCTACACCAGAATCACGATACATTCCTCATGAATCATCCTCTCTATGAATAGTGACTCACTCTACTATTGCTCTGGGGAGGAGGAGGAGCTAGGCTGCTTTAAAACACTCTTAAGCTGATTCATAAGACCCTTTTCATAATAGTCTCCAGCTTCACTGAGACAAGGCTGAAATACCAAATCAAGTACAGCAAGTAGGAGTGTCAGTCTACAAAACATCTTCCCTCCCTCCCTTCCTTTCTTCTTTCCTTCTGTCCTTCCTTCCATTTGTTTCCATTTAGGACCTTTGTTCAGCTGTTGATATGTTTCTGCCATGGGAGGTTTATGTAAATACCAGATATCAGAACTTCTATGGGTGTATTAGAGAGTGGGACTGTCAGGGAGAAGCAACACGAGACAGTCAGCATAAATTGACCAAACATGAACCCCTTAAGGCACCCATCATTGATGGCAGTGGTGGCCCATCTGGTGCAGCTGCTGTAAAGATGCCAGCTGCAGCAGGGGAGTTGTAGCTGGGGATGAACACTCCATGGATCTGGCAGGAGATGGCAATAGGCAGGAGCCCAGCCCCCTTCTGAGTTAAAAGGGTAGGAGCCCCATGCTTCTGGGCACAGTTGCAGCTGTAGACCCGGGCATCCCTGTGCTCTTGGGGACCCAGGAAGCCCCGCTCCTCACTCAGGCTCAGAAATGCCTGCTCCTGCTCCCAGGCTTGGCCTCTCCTCACTCCTGGCAACTGCTCCAGTTCTGGAGCAAAGTTGAGGCCAAGCCCAAGTGCTGTCACAACCCAGCCAGGTGTGCACATGCTTGGGGTGGTGCTGACGCAGCAGCCCCCTGCCACTTCAGACCCCTGTGGACTACAGCTGCCAACAAGCAGGAGGGAGCCTGAGGTAGGGCTGAGGGCAGCTTAGCACAGTGCTGCAGGTGCTCTTCAGCAGGAACATCCTGATTGCCGTGGATGATATGATTGATGGTGGCAGGAGACAGACAGGCTCCTGGGCAGAAAGAAGCAGGTCCCCAGTGAAGTTCCACCTTGAAGCCAAGTACAGCCTAAAGCAGGGGGACTGGGCTGTCAGTTGTGAGTGGAGTTCACAGGCCCCAAGTGAGAACTTATGATGCTTTTTCTGGGCCCACCCATGGTTACCCATGGACCAATCAGCACACACTTTCTTTCTTCTGAAGCCCATAAAACCCCTGGACTCAGCCAGACTGAGAGAGACCTCAGGATGACCTGCCTGTGGAAAGAAGCTACCCACTCTGGGTCTCCCCTGAATTGAAAGATGGACACCTAATGGGAGGATCTTCCTGCAGAAAGGAGCTACCCACTCTGGGTCTCCTGGGAACTGTTCTGTTGCTCAGTGAAGCTCCTCTCTGCCTTACTCACCTCCAGTTGGCCACATACCTCATTCTTCCTGGACATGAGACAAGAACTCAGGACCTACTGAATGGTGAGATTAAAAGAGCTGTAACACAGACAGGGCTGAAACATGCCCCCTGCTCACCACATTGCAGGTGACAAGGAGAGAAGAGCTGTAGCTTTTCAGGGAGCCCAGATCTAGGGGCTCCCCAGGGCAGGGTAGTGGCCCACCCTCTTTGGGGCTCTGCAGTTCCTGACATCTCCAAGCTCCCAGGTGCCACTGCATTCCCTGGTGCCCACAGGGAAAGAAAAAAGAAAAAGTAATAAGTAACAATTCAAAGTTCACAATTTGAAGCCACACTTCCCAGGACCCAGATTCTATATTTTATAGTATGCCAAGGATATGTTTATAATAAGTAGTAAAATACATGAAAACTGAATGTAAGTGAAAAGTAGTTTAAATTTAGTTTGTGACTTTTATGCCTATATGCGCTATTACTCTCTTTTAAAAGGAATAAGGGACTAGTGGAAGACTCTGGAGAGGAAACAAGGCACAGTAGAATGCAATGATATTCAAATACTATAGATTTAAAGTTATCAGATAAAGATACTGCATAGAAAAATAAATCATTACCTGATATAGTTTTGATATTGCAGTACACCTAGTCCAGCCACAGCCTTGCAGAGATGGCACCTGTGCTGATGCCTGGAGTTGCCCACTCCACTGCAGTTGACATGCCTGTCTGTGCAGTTACTGGACCCCACACTCGCTCATTCACCCCTCACCACTCCATGCTTGACTCATCCTTGGCAGCTGTGGGATCTGGGCCAGAAGCATGAGCCAAGTGGAGTCTGCTGGGCTGAGTGGGTGGAATGAGCCCAGAAAGCACTAACAATACTCAGGCAGAAGGTGCTTCCAGCCACAGAGGTTTCCAGCTGGTGAAGTGACACACCAAGGATCCCATGACATCATTACTCCAGGGCTTTGTAGACCTGACCACACAGGCTGCCACAGATATGAAACTCATTTCAGCTCACATGGCACCTTTGGGTCTGACATCTCTATTATGCTTCCACCATCTGAATTGCAGAGCAACCATTTTGTTGCTTTGACAATATACTAGGGCTTGGGAAACTGAGATTACCTAAGACTACCTCTGCCCAGATGCATCATTCAGCCATTTCTTTTCCAGCACCTTACCATCTTACATGGGAGCTCTACCTCAGAATAGATTCAAGTAATCTTCTTCTTAGATCCCAAAAACCTATCTGGGAGTTCTTTCTTCACCCCAGTATTTATCCAGGGGGTAAAATTGAGAAATTGAGTCATCAAATTGAGAAATTGATGACTCTGCTCCAGTTGCTTTCACTGAACTCTCTGAATCTTGCTACCTTTGTTGTAAGTTACTTTATTTTACTTATTATTTTATGTCTCACTGTGTTACCCAGGCTGGTCTCAAATTCCTGAGCTCAAGAGATCCTCCTGCCTCAGCCTCTAGAATAACTGGGACTACAGGTGACACTATGCCCAGTTTTGTTGTGATTTTATTTTTCCTCAGGATCTAAGCTTTTGAAACATACCTCAGAGAGACACTTCCTTTTTTATTTTGAGTTATATTGTTTTATCTATCCCTGGAGACAAGGATCATGGGATGATCAAGCTATTTTAACAGAAGAAGAGCAGTATGTTCATTAGAAACCTAGAAAAGAATAAGTAGTTTAAGATGAGACTTCAGAAAAGGCTAAAGGATAGCAAAATTGAAATAAGCATGTAATATTAGATGGAAGTCAGATTACATTTCATACAAAGAAAAGCCAACTCATTAGCATGGGTCTGCTATGGAAATGTCTCCTGGTCAAGTTCAAGTTCTTCTTTTAAAATATACGTAATTTTAATTGACAAATAATTGTGTTGTGCTTATTTGTGGGGTACAATGTAGTGTTTTAAGATGTAAACATTGTAAAATATTCAAATCAGGCTAATTGGCACATGCATCACCTTAAATATTAATTTTCTTGTGATGAAAACATTTGAAATCCTCTCTTTCAGCTGTTTTGAAATATGCAATATATTAACTGTAGTAACCATGCTGTGCAATATATCACCAGAATTTATTCCTATCCATTTGAAACTTTGTACCCTTTGACCAACATCTCCCTTTCCTCATTCAACACCCTTCCCCCAGCCTCTGGAAACCACCATTTTACGCTCTACTTCTGTAAGTTCAACTTTTTTAGATCCTACATATAAGTGAGATCATGTGGTATTTGTTTCTCTGTTCCTGGCTTATTTCACTTAACAGTATATCTTCCAGGTTAATGCATGTTGCCACAAATGACAGGATTTTATCTTTTTATTTCCGAAGCATTCCATTATGTATATTTACCACATTTTAAAAAAACTATTCATTTGTTGATGCATACTTCAGTTTTTCCATATCTTGGGTCAAGTTCCTTTTACGACTTCCTATACAGAAGCCTTCTTCTGCACCTGTCTCCTAAATATAACCGCTCTAACCTCTGCATGTTCTGAACACAAATACAAGAGAGCAAAGACCAGAAATATAAAGGATCTGGCATATAAATGCCAGAACATTTCTTCTCAATCCTGTGCCCTTCCTAGACTGTAATTAAACACCAAGACACATGTTCCACGAGGTTAACGACTTTGTCTCTCTTGCTCGTTGCTGTTTGCCAGAACTTAAAACAGGGCCTGCCCATAGTAGCTGCTCAAAAAATATTTATTGAATAAACAAATCCTGTACAATCCCTTTTCTGAATTTATATATATGAAGACACATTTTATCCATCCCTGCTGCTAAATATTATTCATTTTTTCATTATTCCCTAGAGAACCAGGTAAAAAAATAAATAAATAAATAAACACCAAAATAATGGTAATGGTTGGAATGGGAGTAGAGACAAGATGGCCTAAAGATGGGCACCTGCAGTACAGTCCGGAGGCATATAGATTTCTCCAAACTTTCAGGTGAAAATTAGGTGAATTATTTTATATATTAGGGTGCTGTAATTGTATAAAAGAGAAGTTGGAGGAAAAAATGTTTTTCAGAGATCTTAAATTAAAACAATAGCAACAGATCCTGTTCTCCCTCCAACATATTCTGAATCATAAAGGCTAAACGGATTTTCTGTGAGGAGGGTTCAGTGGGCTGATCATACAAAGTTGGCTTCCAGACCTGTTCCATTATTCACACTCCATATTATGCTCTAGAAATAGAGCACAGAAATAGAGTTAGGGCCAAAGTACACCCTAGACAAATTCCTGATTTGAATCTAAGGCTCATGAGTTTTCTTATTCAGCCAATAGATTCGATCTTCTTTGTGACAGCTAAGGCTGTCTGAAAACTGGATGCCTGATCAAGAGTTCCTAATCCCAGCCCTGAATTCTCTCTCCTCCAGCCTTTTTCTCAAAGATCTAGGTGGTGTAACTCAACAAAATATCCTTTCAGTCACCAAGTTAAATTTATTTCTGTAAACTTAAATTTTTATGCCAGAGGGGTGTTTTATTTTTCCACTATAAACTATGAATGGGATATTAAAAATATCTCGAGTGTGGCTAGAGTGTTATAACTAGAATGCCTTGCCAGTGAAGAATGAAACACACTTCCATTATTAGTTGCACAATAATGTGGATAATGTGAACCAAATTCAATAAGCCTAACTAAATGCAGATCTACAGAGTAATCTCCCGGATATGGAATAAGTGCTACACACAATGATTCATTTTAACACGCACCAGTGCAGAACAATCCCATGTGATGAGGTAGTTACATTCTTAGAATACTGAAGCTTTTATTAAGATGTTTTGAATAAAATGAACACATTCAAGATTTGAAGCTACATCTCTCATGACTAGAGACAATCCAAATCTATATGATGTTAGAAAATAGATGGAAGATTAGAGCCCATTACAGATCCCTGAATTAATCACAGCATTTTCTAGAAGCTCTGCTACCGGATGCACTTCCTAAAAGCAGCCTGCTTTCTTGTTGTCTCAAGGCTCTGATGATTTTGCTTCTTTTTCTTGGAGCAGCCTTCTTATCATTCATCAAGTAGACAGCTTCTTGTCTGTTAGAGCTCAGCTAATGCACCATGTTTCACAGGAAGACTTCCCTAAACCTCAGTCTGCTAGCCATGCCAGGTGCCTTTCCTGCAAGTTTCTAATCACCGAGTACACCTCTTTTGTAGAATTGATCACAATACTACTAGCATGTATTGATTTATTTTGATGCCTCACTATGTTATAAACTGCTTCAATACAATACCTTTGACCTTTCTCTCTCTAGTTTCTGACCTTATATTTCCCTTAGTATATACAGCAGGAGCTCAATAATTATACATTGATGTCTATTTCTTTGGCCAAATCTTTCTCATAGGTGAGACCTGGATTTATATATGATTTTCACCTAGAGTCCTTCCTTGACATCTCCAGTTACTTTGATATCTTTTCATGGGTTCTCACAATAGCTTTATATCAACTGCAATTATGTGACTATTTGTTTAAAATCTTCCCTCACTAGATTTCAAGCTGTATGAGGACAGGCATCATGTTCCTCCATTTGTAGTTATATTCCTAGTCACAGAGCATGGTATATAACTCACACTCAAAAATAGTTGTTGAATGAATTATTGGTCCATGCTACACTATGGATGAACCTTGAAATTTTTATGCTAAGTGAAAGAAGCTAGTCACTAAAGAGTTGTATTATATGACTCCATAAACATCAAATATCCATAGTTAACAAACCTATAGAGATCCAAAGAAGATAAGTGATGCCTAGGGCTGCAGCAGGGGAGAGTAGGGGAGCAGTGAGGAATGGAGAGACTGCTAATGGATATGGGGCTTTTGTGATAATGAAAATACTCAAAAATTAGACTGTAGTGGTGATAGTGCAACTGTAAATACAATACTCCCACTGTCATTTAAAATATTAAATGAAAATATCTGGAAATACACAATTCATAATTTTTAAATCAAACACCATCCTGAGTAGTGTGAAGTATCGCATTTCACCCTGCATGGAATGTGAATCATTCCTTTGTCCAGAACCCCCAACCACCCACCCACCCACCCAGTCCATGCTACCTGCTCCTTAGTTACTTAGCAGCACAGAGAGAGACCACATTTATGTCTTTTTGATTACAGCATATTGTCATAATTGTTTTATTTTATAAGTAGTTGTTGTTAATCTCTTACTGTGCCTAATTTGTAAATTAAACTTTATCATAGGTTTGTATCTATAGAAAAAAACATAGTATAGTTAAGGTTCAGTAATATCCAGAGTTTCAGGCATCCACTGAAGGGTCTTGAAACGCATCCCTTGCAGGTGAGGGGGAACTACTGTATACTAAAACCCACTGAACTATACAATTTAAATGGATGAATACTATGGTAGTTGAATTATGTCTTAACAAAGCTATTAAAATAATTGTTGAATGAATGAAATGAAAGATCAACTGGAAGTTAAGGTGTCCCCTCATTTAGTAAGGGAGAGAGATTTCTGAGAAGGGGAACCCTGTTACACACAATTCTTTCATTATAATCTCTTCAAATATGCATTTTAGCATAAAATATTGTCAATTATTCTTCATTTCTTTTAATATCTTCTGAATCCACGGGATGATGCTTGCTATAGTTAACAGGATCCAGTCACACAATCGAGCTCCAGTTCTCCCAGGCTGCAGTGATGTTTATAAGAATTTCTGCTGACCCAAATTGCCGTCTGATTCCTTTGCCTATTCCTTAAAGGTCCTATGGATCCCTAAAATAATCAGCTTTAAACAACAGCGAGGAGTGGTTACATAATTTCAATGAAGTTCTACCTTTCCCTCCTCCTCTATCATTCTGCTTGTTAACATGAGTGATGGCTGTAGACCTAGCAGTCATTTTGGATAATGAGGATCAATTCCATATCTTAGTGTCAGGATCAAGTGGAAAGAAAATTATGAATCTTTTTCAGATTAGTTGTACAAGACATAAATTTCAAACTACTAAATTCTAAAACTTGGGTACATCTTGTCTAAACTTTGAGGAAATAACTTTCAAGCCGTGGAAAGCATATCGTACAGAAATAATGATGGCAGAAACATCAGCACCTTGAAGAGGAAAGCATGAGTTTTGGAGTTAAAGAGATGTACTTAATTATTACCTTCATCCTTTATAGCTGCAAGACCTTGGGAGTTAATTCCTCATTGGGCCAGTATTTTAATCTACAGAATGTTGTCAACAACACTAAGTTATCAAAGGATAAAAGATACGCAATGGGTTTGATAGTGCCCATCAAATACTAGGACATAAGGAAATATTGGGACATTGTTGATGCTCTAAACATATTTGTTCCCTTCCAATCTAATTGCTTGAATCAAAAAGATTGTTGAACCTTAACTTTCCAAAAGATAATAGTTAAGGCAATAAGCCAATCAAGAATCATTACTTGTTTATTTACATTATGCTCTACAATGTGCTTGGAGTCATGGAAGAAACAGAAGTAAAAGGTACTATCCTTGTCATGGAGCTGGAAAGTCATGACTGACCCAAGAGAAACTAAGGAGAAAATTACATGACCGTAGTGTGTGTGTGTGTGTGTGTGTGTGTGTATTTTTTTTTCTTTTGAGATGGAATCTCACTCTGTCTCCAGGCTACAGTGCAGTGGTGCCATCTCCGTTCACTGGAACCTCTGCCCCTGGGGTTCAAACAATTCTCCTGCCTCAGCCTCCCGAGTATCTGGGACTACAGGCATCCACCACCACGCCTGGATAATTTTTGTATTGTCAGTAGAGACAGGGTTTCACCATGTTGGCCAGAATGGTCTCGATCTCTTGACCTCATGATCCACCTGCCTCAGACTCCCAAAGTGCTGGGATTACAGGTGTGAGCCACTGCACCCAGCCAACAGTAGTATATATTTACCATAGCATCACATGTTAACAGGAAACTTCATGAGAATACAAAAATGGAAAATATTATTGTGATGTGGGGTAGTAGAAAGAGGTTCAATGAAAGGATATGTTTTATCTGAGCTTAACAAGTTTTAAGAGAAAATCATATATAATAATGCATTAATCATCTATTTATTATGTCAAAATACTAGTGTAGTTAGTTTCTTAGTTCCCTTGGCCAGGGTAATTAATGGCTTCTCCAGACAGAGAAAAAATAATCAGAGATAGGATTGAGGGAGACAATTCAAATGATAAGATTAACAAAGAGGAAAGTCCAGAAAAAGTTGCTTTCAAAATCTGGGGGCAAATAGTAGCCTGGGAATGAATTTGCTGTCATTAATATAAAGCAATAAGCAAAACAGGAAATAAAATAAGGAAAGGGACAAGTGCAATATAGATGAAAAATTCTTTGGAAAATGTATCCAAAGGAAACAGAAGAAAATGTGAAAAATTTCTCTGTATTCTTAAGGAATTTAAAGACAACATAGAGTCTGTGAATGAACTGATGAAAGACACCAACACTAATGCAAGATATCAAAAGAGATTCAAAAATAGAATACAATGGAAAGGTAGCTGACAAACCTAAGAAAGAAACTGAAGAGGAAATTAAAACCTTTAAAGTATTTGAAACCCTGTAAAAAGTGGAAAGAACTGAATTAAAGCAGAGTAAGCCTCTCCAGTGATAAGAAGGTAATGTTTGGGGGTGGGGGAAATCACACGAAATTCAGAATAAAAAGATGAAGTGATTGCAATGATTACATAGAAAACAACACCATGAAGAAAAGGCAATGAAAACAAATTTATGGACAATTGCTCTTGGGGAAGACAAGGAAGAAAATTCCTCTTGCGGAACACATGGAAGTTTCCAAATATATAATATGGGGGAAAATTCCTGAAATAAAAGACCTTGAAAAGTAAGATTTAAAGGAAAGATGATTAAAAGGAATTTGCACTAAAGTGTATTCCAGTAGATTTACAGGAACTCAAAAATAAAGTAATTTCCTAATTATCTGGGCCAAACGTACATGTCATTCAGAAAGAAAAATAAATAGAGCCAGCCTCTGACTCCTCTCCTAAGCAACATTAGATGCCAGGAAGTTAATCTACAATGTCTCAGAAACAAAGATGTTACTCAAAAACTGTGCACACACCTAAGTTTTTATTCCAGTTTGAAGACAGTTTCCTAAACAAACAAACAACAAATCAGGATATAGAGCCTCAATGTTTTCTTCTTTTTACACCCATTTGAAGATGAAAAATCCTAGGAACCAAAAGCTGAATTAGAATTTTTAAAACTCTATTTCAGTGGTTTAATTGTAGAAAGACCAGGCAGAAAGCATGAAATCTGAATGTAGAAGAAAGTCAATAACATTATTACTCATAATGAAAACAAACAGATGTATATTTTATAAGTCCTGAAAGAAACCTATAATAGTCATAGTGAATTGTTAATAGTGGACTGGGACTAAGATCATAAATATGCCAATGAAAGAGAAGTAGAAAAGGAAGAGAAAGGAGATAATATAAATTAACTAATTTCACAATGTGTTATGAAGGGAGTCAATACATTCACTTTTATATTGGACATTTTATATGTGTAAATATATTTATCTACATATATACACACACAAACACATTTATATTTGACATATAGCTTTTAATCCAACACTTTTTTAAGTTATAAGGTAATTATTGTTAGAATTATGTAGTTTCCAAATAAAAAGATTACATAAAAGCAAAAATCAAGTATCAAAAGATAGAAAACTAAAGAAAGTGGTAAGGAAGAATAAAAAGAAGCAATCACTCATTAATTCAAACTATTGAAATCCTACTAAGTGTCAAGTAAACTGTGTGAAACTCTGGGTAATATATAATTAAAAATTAGAAAAGACATGTTCTCCAGCCAGGCATAGTGGCTCATGCCTGTAATCCCAACACTTTGGGAAGCCAAGACAAAAGGATTGCATGAGGCATAAACTAGATTAGATGGTATAAACTAGATTAGAATTGACTGTAAAATTTTTAATCCTGTACCCAAATTTTCTACCCTGAAACCTGGCTGGAAAAAAAATCAGAATCTCTAAAAGTGGCACTCAGTTATCAACATATCAAGTTCAAGACCAGCCCTGGAGACATAGTGAGACTCTATCTCTACAAAAAAATTTTAAAAATTTGCTGGGTATGGTGACACATGCTTGTAATCCCAGCTACTCAGGAGGCTGAGGTGGGAGTATTGCTTGAGCCTGAGAGGTCTAGACTACAATGAGCTATGATTGCACCACTGATCTCCAGCTTTGGTGACAGAGGAGAAACTGCCTTCTCCACCCCCATCCTCTCCCCCCTCCCCACAATAAAAAGGCAGGGAAGGGAAGGGAAGGGAAAGAGATAAGGAGACATGTTCTCCATCCCCAGGGAATTCATAGTCCAAGAGCTGCATACCACCACCCCCCCGCCCCCCACACACACAACAGATTAAAATTCTCAAGCTTCGAAACCTCTGCCTTCTTCACCTCTACTTCAGCTCAAGAGAAGACCTCATGTCAGCATGATATTTATGTGGAACACATGGTCATCTTTTCCATGGGACATACTCATCACCTGCACTAGTCACTCAGATGCTTCATTCCTGAATAGGAAATAACAATAATGTTTCACCCAAGACAGATTTGAGGCAATATTGTACCCCTTAACAAGACAAAATATAACATAATTCCTGGTAAATCAATGTGTGATATATAAAGGAGGAAAGGGACAGAGAGGAGGAAGGGAAGAGAAGGGAAAGGAGAGAAAGAGAAGGGGGGGTGGGAGGAAATACAGAGAGTGTAAAATTAAATTTTATATAAAATTAAATAAAATTTAAATTATTTTTACATATTAGATTTAAATGTATTTGAACTATTTTCAGTGGTTACTTTTTAGTTTTTAAATGTGGCTATAAGAAAATTTAAATGTACATAAATGTCTTTCATTACATGTTTATTAGATATTGCTGTAACAAAGTTTCAGAAATAGAGAACAGATGGAGAAAAGGGGGTCTAGATATTAGCAAAAAAAACAGAAGATATTTTTCAGAGCTAATATAGGATAATAATAGTATTCATATTGAAAGAAGCTACCTAGTGCTAAGAATAATAAATATCTACAGCAAGACACTCTGTTGAACTTTAGAACTCCAAGAATTAAGACAAAATATTAAAAATTCAAGAAACTGACATAAACAAATCCACATAATTTAAAAAGTAAACTGACATCACACTTCTCACCATCACTGGATGTTGAAATACAATTTCTTTGAATGTATGATCTTGGCTCACTGCAGCCTCCACCTCCCAGGTTCAAGCAATTCTCCTGCCTCAGGCTTTGGAGCAGCTGGGATTACCGGTACCCGCCCCCATGCTTGACTAATTTTTATATTTTTAGTAGAGACGGGGTTTCAGCATGTTGGCCAGGCTGGTCTCGAACTCCTGACCTCAGGTGATCCACAAGCCTCAGCCTCCCAAAGTACTGGGATTACAGGTGTGAGCCACCTTAAAGTGGTAAAAATGTAAATGTTTACTGTAGTTAAATATTCACTCAACCTTTAGAGAAAGCTCAGTAGGCTTCAATACAATTAAAACAGAAAATGTTGTTATAATACTTGACAACATAAATGTAGTAATCTAATAAATATCAGGGTTCAGAGAAGGAAAAGTGACAAGGAATGTAACTGCAATCGCACAAAATCCTGTAGTTTTTACCATAGGAGTCAAAAGATGCCATATAAATTTAATAAACAAAAGGAATATTTTATCACTTGATTTGTGATATTTCATATATTTAAAAATGACATAACATATATATATATATAAAGTATGCACAAAATATCTTGAAGATTATATTCTGTATATATAAATGATAATGAAATTATGGTCAGACATGTACCCATTACCCAACTTAATAAATAGAACATTACCTATTCCATTAAATTTCCCCATGTTTTCCCCACAATTTCTCTCCCTCCCACTCTTGATGTAGTAGGTATTACTCTGAATTTTATGTTTAACATTTCTTACCTTTATAATTTTATTACATTTGAATATTTCCTGATTTTTTAGGTTTATCAGTTTTGACCTTTATAAAAATAATGTAGGAAATAGCATTCTATCTCTTCTCCAACCTATTTATTTTTGTTTAAATACTACGTGATATATCCAAATAGTGCCAGTTCTACATACTTCATAGCTCTATAATATCAAATTATATTAACGTACTACAATTTATTCATTCCCCTATTGATGGATATTTGGCTTGCATGTTGTATTTTGCTAGCACAAGCAATTCTAATAGACACACTTTCATTCAGTTTTCTAGTAAATATCTGCAAGCGTTTCTGTATCTACAAGTCTGATTGCTAGATAAAAAGCTTTGCCCAAGTTTAATAGGCAGTTTCAATTTCATCATATGAATTTTGGAGGAATGCACACATTTAAACCACAGCATCCCACTAATCCATAATAATATATTGATCAAATATAAAGTTTTTGTCAATATTCGTAGATCTGTTCCCCAGGCTCTCTCTTTCCCTGTAATATATTTGTCTAACTCTCTAGCAATAGGATGGTCTTAATTTATCAAGGCCTAATAATAAGCCCTACAACATGGTAAAGCAAGGCTGCTTGCCTTCTTCTGTAAATGTGTCTTCATCATTCTTCTACCTTTTCTTATGACAAAGATTTTGTAAACTGGGTTTGATTTTTTTTATTAGAATTACACTGAATTAATAGATTTATTAAAGGCCAATAATTTTTTATAATACTAAATCTTCCAAATAATTTATTTTAATCTTTTCAATATTTTTCTTTGAAGTCATATCGTTTTCTAAATAAAGGCAATGCATTACTTTTGTGAGATTTATTTAGGCACTTACATTAGTTTTCTTTGGCTACCATAACAAAATACCTTGGATTGATTGGTTTAAACAACAAAAATTTATTTTGTTACGGTTCTGAATTCTGAGAAATCCACAACCAAGGTACTGACCAGTTCAGTTTCTGGTGAAGTCTCTCTTCCTTACTCAGAATAAGAAACACTACAAATGGGTGCCTTCCTGCTGTGTTCCCCCATGATGGAGAGAAAGCAAATTTCTAATGTCTCTCATAAGAACACTAATCCTATTAGATCAGGGCTCACCTTTACAACCTCATTTAATCTTATCCACCTTCATATTCATCCTACACAGATGCGCGCACACACACACACACACACACACACACACACACAAATATACACCTTATTTCCAAATACAGTCACGTGGGGGGTTGGGTCGTTAACATAAGAATTTTAAAGGGACACAGTTTCATCCATAACAATATTTTAATTTTTGTTGCTATTAGAAATGGTAATTTAAATGGTAGGCATGAAAACTCATTTTTTCCTAAGTCTTTTCTGATGATAAAATGAAATTCAACTGGACTAGCTCCTATCTTTAAGCTATAAAAGCCTTGGAACTTTAAGCATGACTGCATAGGGAGACAGTAGCTCAGACCACCTCATAGGGCTACCATGTGATCCAGACATTCCACTTAAGGCATTTACCCAAAAGAAATAATTGTAAATGTCCATACAAAGGCTTGTATTCAAATGTTCTTGGAGGGCCTTATCCTTTTAGAGAAAAGGTCTCATTCTGTAGCCTAGGCTGGAGTACAGTGGCGCAATCATAGCTTACTACAACCTCAAGCTCCACCTTAAGTGATACTTCCACCTCAGCCTCCCAAGTATCTGCAACTATAGGCATGCACCACCATGCCTGGCTAATATTTTTATTTTTATATTTTGTAAAGACAGGATCTTACTATGTTGTCCAGGCTGGTCTCAAACTCCTGGCTTCAAGCAAACCTCCTGCCTTAGCCTCCCAAAGTGTTGGGACTATGGGAGTGTACCCCCATGCCTGGCCAAGGGTTGATTTTTAATAGACAAAAACTTAAAACAACCAACATGTCAATTAACAGGTAAATGAGTAAACAAATCTTGGTATATCCATACAACAAAAGAATACTCAGTAATAAAAAGGATGAGCTACTGATATATGTAAGAAAATGAATTAATCTCAAAATAATTATGCTGAGTGAAAGAAACCAGACAAAAAGATGATGTACTATTTATATAATCCTATTTGTGTAAAATTATAGGAAATGCAAACTAATCTATTTAACAGAAAACCAAAGACTGGTTGGGAATGCTAAAGAAGGGGGATGGGAATCGAAGGAAAAAAATTACATAGGATCATGAGGAAACTTTTGAAGTTGATGGCTGTGTTTAATATTTTGATTTTATTAGTTTCATGAGAATGGGCATATGCCAAAATTAATGTGTACACTTTAAATATGTATATGTTATTTTACATCAATTCAATAAAGCATCCATCTTTCGTGGTATTTTCTTTGCCATGAGCATTATAAACTTAGGTAAAGAACAAACTGAGCTTCTTAAAGATTGCAAACTGATCATGTGTTAATTTCTCACTATCCTAAGACTACCAATACGTTGACAGTAAAGGAATAAAAAAGTGTAGTCATATAACAAGCAATAAATAAAAACTGAGCTATCTAAAAATGAGAGACTTTATCCAAAACAAACTACGGAATGGTGACAGAGATGTAATAATTGACACAACAGTCTAGAGGAAGTACTGACCTACATATGTACGGAGGCATACAAGACTGAGGAGAGACTTGATTTTCCTGGAAGGATGCCAGAGATACTTGGAATAAGAAACATCAAGTAAAATGGAGAGATGGTGGAAATGAGTTTAACGTCAGGTCAAAACTTCTGTGTCTGACATTTAGAAGTTCAGTATGTATTATCTTTATGACTCCAATTATAGCTCAACATGAAAGAAACTTTGCATGAGTATGTAGATATCTCAAATAGGTGTCCATTTCCTCATGGCTCCACAAGAACAAACATTGTTTGAGGAAATCCTGAAAACCAAGAGACTAATATAAATGATACAGGTGTGGGGGAAGGGAGTCACAAAGAAAAATGAAAAATTGGGGTGAGACCTCTTATTAGTGTTTTCAGGTGGTTTTAAAAATTAGTTCATCAATAAGGTATGAAAAATATCAGTATTGTTTCAAGACAATACTCTTGAAATATTAAATATAATTGGTACCGAAAATAGAAGTTTTAGACCATGTTGAAGGAATCATCCATAATATAAAAAGAAAGCATAAAAAAATAGAAAGCAAGGGGAAAGATAAAACAGTATGAATACAGGAGAACATCTACCTAATAGGAAAAAAAAAGAAAGAAAAATTCCAAGAAAAGTATCAAAGGACAATTAGCTCACTTTTTTTTTTTTTTTTTTTTTCTGAGAGAGACCAAATCTACAACTCATTGGCACTCCTCAGAGAGAAGGAGAAAGAGTAAGCCGCTTGGAAAAGACATTTGAGGACATAATACACAAAGGTCTCCCTAATCTTACTGGAGAGGTCAACATAAAAATTCAAAAAATAGAACCCCAGCCAGATACTATACATGGTGATCATCCCCAAAGCACATAGTCATCAGATTCACCAAGGTCCATGCAAAAGAAAAAATGTTGAAGACATCTAGAGAAAATGGACAGGTCATCTACAGAGTGAATCTCATCAGACTAGCAGTAGACTTCTCAGCAGAAACCTTATGAGCCAGAAGAGATGGGGGACCTATTTTTAGTGTTTCTAAAGAAAAGAAATTCCAACCAAGAATTTCATATCCTGCCAAAGTAAGCTTCATAAATGTGAAGGAGAAATAAATTTTTTTCTCTGACAAGCAAATGCTTAGGGATTATGTTTCAACTAGATGAGCCTTACCAAAGGTCTTCAAGGGAGTGCTAAACATGGATTCAAAAGAACAACATCTGCTACCACAAAAGCACACTTAAGCACATAGCCCACAGGCACTGGAAAGTAACTATGCAATGAAGTCTAATAACCTGCTAACAACACCATGACAGGATCAATATCACATATATGGGTACTGACCTTGAATGTAAATGGGCCAAATGCCCCACTAGAAGACACAGAATGGCAGTCTGGAGAAAATGATAAGACCCAACCATCTGTTGTCTTCAAGAGACTCCTCTCATGTAAGGATGCCCACAAGCTCAAAATGAAAGGGTAGAGTAAGAGCTATCATGCAAACAGAAAACAGAAAAGAACAGTAGTCACTATTATTATACCAGAAAATCAGACCTTAAACTTATAAAAATTCAGAAGGACAATGAGGGGCACTGTAGAATGATACAGAATACAATCCAACAAGAAACCTTACCTATCTTAAATATATACATATCCAACACTGGATCATCCAGAATCATGAAACAAGTTCTTCTTAGCATATGAAAAGACTTAGACAACCACACAACAATAGTGGAAGACTTCAGCACCCCACTGACAGCATTAGACAAGATCATCAGGACAAAAACTAACAAAGAAACTCTGGACTTAAACTTAACATGTGACCAGTTGGACCTGATAGACATCTACAGAACACTCCACCAAACAACCATAGAATATACACTTTTCTAATATGTACAATGGAACATATTCTAAGATCAACCACATGCTTGGCCATAAAGTAAGCTTCAGTAAATTAAAAAAATATAAATCTCCAGATTAAAAAGGATGTCTCAAATGAATAAAGGATGACTTAGCTCTAGAAATATTATTGTGATATTTCATGACATCACATATAAAGATATTAAAGATATCCACAGAGAAAAATAGTCACCCAAAAAGAAACAATAATCAAACGGATGTCATACTCCTATCAGTCACATTGAATCCTAGGAAACAATGCAGGCATGCCTTCAAACTTCTTTGGGTAAATTATTTTCACCAAGAATTTAATATTCTACCTGAATATCAAGCAACTGCCATGGTAGAATAAAAAGAGTTTCAGATATGTAAGAACTTCATTTGACCCAGCAATTCCATTACTGGGCATATACCCAAAGGAATATGTGTTGTTCTACCATAAAGACACATGCATACATTATTTTCACTGTAGCACTATTTACAATAGCAAAGATATAGCATCAACTTAGATACCCATCAATAATAGATTGGACAAAGAAAATGGGGTATATGTAGAAAATGGACTACTACACAGACATAAAAAAGAATAAGACCATGTCCTTTGTGCCAACATGGATGAACCTGGAGGCCACTATCCTAAGGAAACTAATGCAGGAACAGAAAACCAAATACCACATATTCTCACATATAAGTGGGGGTAAAATATTAAGTACACATGGACATAAAGAGGGGACAATTAGACACTGAGGCCTACTAGAGGGTGAAGGTAAAAGAAGAATGAGGATCAAAAAACTACCTGTTGGGTACTATGCTCACTACCTGGGTGACAGAATCATTTGTATACACACTCCAGTGAAATGTAATTTATCCTTGTAACAACCTGCACATGTACACTCTGAATCTAAAAGTTGGAAGGAAAAAAAGTAAAAATAAATGCAAAACATGATTAACAATAAAAATAATCTCTCACACTCTATTTAGTGAAGAAAGTACTTAACAAAACCATTGAGTAATCTAAGAGATAAGAAACATGAAATAAAAGAAGTCAAGAAACTGACCTAAGGAACAGAGTAGGAATGTCAAGGTGACAGCTCTTTGGAAGTTTTAAAGAGCAGCCTCTGCATTTGGCACAGAGTTACTGAAAGTGAGAGGCCTCTGGGGCAAAGGAGACTCAATAGATGGTGAGACTGGATGCAGGACAGAGAGGGAAAAATTTAGAAGATCATAAAGACAAAGAGGAAAGAGTAACATTAAAAGACATCATAAATTACGTGAGGGATAGTAAATACAAAAATTGTAAATGTAGTACTAGTACAACTCTTGGCTATGCAGTGACTAATAGTTTTTCAGGTATCATGATGTAAATACTGTTTATCTTTTTTAGAAATTCTAGAATAAACCTATAGACAAACCACATACCAAAAATTTTCTTCCTTATGGTT
The DNA here is from genome assembly GCF_002776525.5 of Piliocolobus tephrosceles. Lineage (NCBI taxonomy): Eukaryota > Metazoa > Chordata > Mammalia > Primates > Cercopithecidae > Piliocolobus > Piliocolobus tephrosceles. The sequence goes on along the minus strand of NC_045441.1, from coordinate 125,651,183 downwards.
ATACAATGAAGTTTCACTTAATATTAAAATGAAAGTACATCTGACAGAATTTAGAAGGTGGAACTAGGGAAGAAAAACCAGAGGAGAGACAGGTTTACTAATATCCACATCTTATACAAATTATTTATCCCACAATAAAATTATAAATCTGTCCCAGTTACCTTTAGCAAGCCTTTTGTTTCCCAGAAAAGAAAAAAAGAAAAAAGAGCAGAGAATATCCTGCAACATGGAAAGATGGGCCAAGATAAACAGAAAAAACAACCTGAATGAGTGCCATTAGCATTTGAAGGAATATATTAATAACAATTGCACAGATTATATTAATACGATACAACCATACCCAAGTTTAATAAAGTCCTGAGGCAACTGAAGGCATCTGGCTGAGATCACTCCTTGGTGTGCTGGGAATACCGCTAGACTCAATCCTGTCCCCAGCCGCCCGTTAGGGTGTCATCTTCCCTTTCTGCTTTCACAGTTTGAAATGGCTTGTATCTCTTCTTTTATTTATTTTTTCTTTAACTTTTTCTGCAAATTTTATTTCTAATTTTTTAAAATTTGGGTTGATTTTTAATTTTTTTTTTTTATTATACTTTCGGTTCTAGCGAACATGTGTACAACGTGCAGGTTTGTTATATATGTATACATATGCCATGTTGGTATGCTGCACCCATTAACTCATCATTTACATTAGGTATATCTCGTAATGCTATCCCTCCCCCTTCCCCCCTCCCCACAATAGTACCCGGTGTGTGATGTTCCCCTTCCTGTGTCCAAGTGATCTCATTGTTCAATCCCCACCTATAAGTGAGAACATGCGGTATTTGGTTTTCTGTTCTTGTGATAGTTTGCTGAGAATGATGGTTTCCAGCTGCATCCATGTCCCTACAAAGGACACGAACTCATCCTTTTTTATGGCCACATAGTATTCCATGGTGTATATGTGCCACATTTCCTTAATCCAGTCAGTCACTGATGGACATTTGGGTTGATTCCAAGTCTTTGCTATTGTGAATAGTGCCACAATAAACATACGTGTGCTTGTGTCTTTATAGCAGCATGACTTATAATCCTTTGGGTATATCCCCAGTAATGGGATGGCTGGCTCAAACGGTATTTCTAGTTCTAGATCCTTGAGGAATTGCCATACTGTTTTCCATAATGGTTGAACTAGTTTACACTCCCACCAACAGTGTAAAAGTGTTCCTATTTCTCCACATCCTCTCCAGCACCTGTTGTTTCCTGACTTTTTAATGATTGCCATTCTAACTGGTGTGAGATGGTATCTCATTGTGGTTTTGATTTGCATTTTTCTGACGGCCAGTGATGATGAGCATTTTTGCATGTGTCTGTTGGCTGTATGAATGTCTTCTTTTGAGAAATGTCTGTTCATATCCTTTGCCCACTTTTTGATGGGGTTGTTTGTTTTTTTCTTGCAAATTTGATTGAGTTCTTTATAGGTTCTGGATATTAGCCCTTTGTCAGATGAGTAGATTGCAAAAATTTTCTCCCATTCTGTAGGTTGCCTGTTCACTCTGATGGTAGTTTCTTTTGCTGTGCAGAAGCTCTTTACTTTAATTAGATCCCATTTGTCAATTTTGGCTTTTGCTGCCATTGCTTTTGGTGTTTTAGACATGAAGTCCTTGCCCATGCCTATGTCCTGAATGGCATTACCTAGGTTTCCTTCTAAGGTTTTTATGGTATTAGGTCTAACATTTAAGTCTCTAATCCATCTTGAATTAATTTTCATATAAGGAGTAAGGAAGGGATCCAGTTTCAGCTTTCTACTTATGGCTAGCCAATTTTCCCAGCACCATTGATTAAATAGGGAATCCTTTCCCCATTTCTTGTTTTTGTCAGGTTTGTCAAAGATCAGATGGCTGAAGATGTGTGGAATTATTTCTGAGGACTCTGTTCTGTTCCATTGGTCTATATCTCTGTTTTGGTAACAGTACCATGCTGTTTTGGTTACTGTAGCCTTGTAGTACAGTTTGAAGTCAGGTAGCGTGATGCCTCCAGCTTTGTTCTTTTGGCTTAGGATTGTCTTGGCAATGAGGGGCCTTTTGTGGTTCCATATGAACTTTAAAGCAGTTTTTTCCAATTCTGTGAAGAAACTCATTGTTAGCTTGATGGGGATGGCATTGAATCTATAAATTACCTTGGGCAGTATGGTCATTTTCACAATATTGATTCTTCCTATCCATGAGCATGGTATGTTCTTCCATTTGTTTGTGTCCTCTTTTATTTCACTGAGCAGTGGATTGTAGTTCTCCTTGAAGAGGTCCTTTACATCCCTTGTAAGTTGGATTCCTAGGTATTTTATTCTCTTTGAAGCTATTGTGAATGGGAGTTCATTCATGATTTGGCTCTCTGTTTGTCTGTTACTGGTGTATAAGAATGCTTGTGATTTTTGCACATTGATGGTGTATCCTGAGACTTTGCTGAAGTTGCTTATCAGCTTAAGGAGATTTTGGGCTGAGACGATGGGGTTTTCTAAATATACAATCCTGTCATCTGCAAACAGGGATAATTTGACTTCTTTTCCTAACTGAATACCCTTGATTTCTTTCTCTTGCCTGATTGCCCTAACCTGAACTTCCAACACTATGCTGAATAGGAGTGGTGAGAGAGGGCATCACTGTCTTGTGCCAGTTTTCAAAAGAAATGCTTCCAGTTTTTGCCCATTCAGTATGATATTGGCTGTGGGTTTGTAATAAATAGCTCTTATTATTTTGAGATACATTCTATCAATACTGAATTTATTGAGAGTTTTTAGCATGAAGGGCTGTTGAATTTTGCCAAAGGCCTTTTCTGCATCTATTGAGATAATCATGTGGTTTTTATCTTTGGTTCTGTTTATATGCGGGATTACATTTATTGGTTTGTGTATGTTGAACCAGCCTTGCATCCCAGTGATGAAGCCCGCTTGATCATGGTGGATAAGCTTTTTAATATGCTGCTGGATTCAGTTTGCCAGTATTTTATTGAGGATTTTGGCATCGATGTTCATCAGGGATATTGGTCTAAAATTCTCTTTGTTGTATCTCTGTCAGGCTTTGGTATCAGGATGATGTTGGCCTCATAAAATGAGTTAGGGAGGATTCCCTCTTTTTCTATTGATTGGAATAGTTTTAGAAGGAATGGTACCAACTCTACCTTGTACCTCTTGTAGAATTCGGCTGTGAATCCGTCTGGTCCTGGACTTTTTTTGGTTGGTAGGCTATTAATTATTGCGTCAATTTCAGAGCCTGCTATTGGTGTATTCAGGGATTCATCTTCTTCCTGGTTTAGTCTTGGGAGAGTGTAAGTGTCCAGGAAATTATCCATTTCTTCTAGGTTTTCTAGTTTATTTGCATAGAGGTGTTTAAGGGTTTTGCTACAAACTGCAGAAATGCTACTAGGTAGAATGAGCATTTAACCCAGCCACCAGATAAGGAATTGAGAACAATGTGGGTACCACCGCTACCCCCACCCCAACAGTGGCAGGCACACAGAGACTCCCCTCCTGGTTGGGGAATTTGGGCATGTTGGCCACAGGGGGCGGGAGTGAACTGCAGCTGCCGCCAGGGGCCCAGGGTTGTCTCGTGGGCAGGAGCCACATACAGCCAGTTGGCTGGTGTTTCCCACTCACCATCCCCTCGTGCCACATGACCACAGAGTTTTTCCTCCCCTGGCTGAGGGGTCCAGCTGGGTCTGAACCAGTGGAACAATTCAATGATTAAAGGAACCCATTTGCATAGAGAGAGAGGTTCTTCCCCCAGTCACCCCTTAATCTTAAGCTGTTTTTTCCTTTTCTGTGTGAGAAGGTTTTTCTTCTCCTACCCTTAGCACTCTGCTTATGATAGTAAAGCAGCAGAGAAGTGACCTCACTGGCTGATAATTGCATATTTGGCAAGGCCCATCTGGGACTTAATCTAAATGAATCCATACACCCCCCGAGATGATTTTTTGTCCCAAACTCATTTCTAAACTTCAGGTTGAAGCTTTAGAAAGGAAAACCAGGTCTGAGGGATCCAAAGCCAAGCAACAGGTACAGTATAAATGGGCAGGACTAATTCCTGTTGATTAAGCTCCTGCTTCATGGAAGGAGGCCATGCTCCGTGGCATAGATGAGGCCCAGGAAACCCAAAGGTTGCTGACAGTAGGGGGGATGGAGGTATCAGTGAGTGCAGATAATTCTTATTCTCTAGGCCCTCGCTGCTTCATGGGTACAGGCTGCACTGGCACCCATGGGTGGCGTCTCAGGTCACCAAGACTTGGTGATGAAAACATGAAACAAGAAAGGGGAATGCCTGTTTTCTGTCTCCCTCACACCCTGAGTTTTCACTGAAAAAGGGAAGAGAAATGAGGGACACCTACTTCCCTCTCTTTCAGAATGGGCAACCCGCTATCCTCACTATCCTCAGTCTATACCCCTCCGTAGTGTACCCTGAATCACTGGGAAGGCTTTGATCCTCAGAGTCTAGAGGAAAAACAGCTCATAGCCCTTTGCACAAAGGCTTGGCCAAATTATGATCTGGAGAAAGGACTGGCTTGGCCCGAGGAAGAAACCACTTATTTTGATAGCATCCTATAATTGGACATTTTCTGTACATGTGAGGGCAAATGGTCTAGGGCCCCATATCTGCAGGCTTTTTCTTCCTTGCAGGGTAATCTTGACCTTTGCCTGCAATACAGGATTGATCAAGCCCTCCTGTTTGCCATCTCAGGAGACACTGCAAGGGGCAATCTCAGGGAACTAAAGAAATGAACCCCAGAGACACCTACAGAAGGGGAGCCAGCTCCTCCAAGTCTACCCCATCCTCCCTATCCAGCTTCTCTCTCTCACTTGCCCCCTCCTAGACATCCACAAACTCACCCTAGACAAGCCCCAGTCTCACTCTTACCCCTCCAACAGATGCCTAGGGAATTTGGCCGCAGTAAGGCCGAGGTCCCCTTCACTTTACAGGACTTAAAGCAATCAAGGGGACTTAAGGCAAGTTTTCAGATGACCCTGCCAGAAACAGAGACTGACTTTCTAGAATTTAACCAAAGTATTTGAACTGTCCTGGAAAGACATGATGTTCCTTTTGAATCAAACACTAACACTGAGAAGCAGGTTAGTTAACACTCTACAAGCAGCAGAGATTTGTGGATGAGCTTTGTATCACATATCATGTCAGGGATGGGGTTGAACTTTATCCAACTAGAAGAGAAAGAAGTAGGTCCTTGAATGAACTTAAATGGGATCCCAATGACAGGATGGGAGAATGGAAGAGGAGACACTTTCAGTTATTCATAATGGAGGGCTGACTTAGAACTAGAACTAACCCTCTCAATTATACAAAGTTATCCATGATAGACCAGGGATTCGATGAAAATCCCACTACCTTCCTGGAGAGGCTAAGAGGGACCTTGGTAAAGCTCACCTCTCTATCTCCTGATTCAGTGGAGAGACAACTAATTCTAAAGGATAAATTTATCACTCAAGCAGTACCTGATTGTCAGGAGGAAGCTGCAGAAATAGGCTCTGGGACCAGAGAGTACTTTAGAGAACCTCCTGAAAGTGACCACCTGGGTCTTTTACAATAGATCACTGGAACTGATTTTTGAATCTATTATACCTGAGGAAAGGCCTAGGAATCTGATGGAGTTATTACCTCTGTTAACCCAGAAGAGTACCCAAAAGTACCAATGTGAACAGGTCAAGGACCTCAAACAAAAAACTCACAAAAGATAAGTGCTAATAATTGACCTTCTGTGGATATCCTCTTTATAGTCTTGCCTATGTTTGCTGTTCTTACTTCATTCTGTTCTATACCATGGGGCACCTTTACCAAAGACCCCTTAATCCTGAATGCCCATGGGAATATCTTTAAACAGTTCTCTCTCTGCTAAAGTTTAACTGCTCCCATACATGCTTAATTTTCTTTCACCAGGATGAAATAGTTCAGGGCATAATATTATCTGAATGATTAGTATATTTCACCTCCTATTTCTATAATCTTTGGCACTAGATTCTTTCCTTTTAACCCCTTTTTGTATTATGGATGCATTTGATCCATGCATACTTAACCTTGTAAAACGTGCTTCTTCTCACCAAGAGGCCGTCAGACTCCAGTCAGGCAACCAGAGTCTCAGACAATGGTTCCCTTTTGGCCGAAAACAGGAGGCAGAGAAATTCTAGGCAGAAAAGGATGAGTCCCTGGAGAAAACCCCACCCTCAAGCTAAAAAGCCAGAAAATACGGCCCAAAGTCATAACTTCTATCCCTAGTTTCCCACTCAAATGTTGTATTTTCCTAAACCACCCATGGCCCCACTCCCCCCGCCCCCCCCCCCCCCCCCCCCCGTGCCTATAAAAACCCCAGACTCAGCCAGTAGACAGCACTATTTCTGGACATTAGAGAGAAGCAGCTTGACTTCAGAGGGACAGCTTTATGGTGTGACTTTGGAGAAGAATCTGGCTGGAGACAGCCAGACTTCAGGGGAAGGTTATCTAGCCTCCCCATCTCCTTTTCAGCTCCCCTTGCATTTACAACCCTTCAATTCATTTGTGTGACCTCATTTCCTGGACACCAGACGAGAGCTTAGGAGCCGCAAGTGCAGATACAAAAGGCTGTTGCACTGGCCCTTTGCCCTCATTGGCAGAGGGCAGCTGCCTCACCTGAAAAGGCAAAAGGGCCCACTGAGCTGTTAACACTTAAGCCACCCATGGATGGCAAAGCTAAAAGAACACTAACACACCCTCTGGAGCTTCAGGAGTCACAGGATTTGCTACCTGGACGTTGCTGCAGGACTGCACAAAGTTTGCTCCTGTGGGCACCCAAAAGCAGCCAGCCAGATCCTGTGCTAGCTCACCTACTTGCCCCTCCAGTAAGGGGTTGAGGGTGGTGAGCCGAGTAAACAGAATCTGTTCCTGCCAGTGCCCCAAAACACACACTCTAGTTCCAGCGCTCATGCACTCCAGTTTCTGCCTTGTTCACTCGTGAACTCCCTCTTGTGAGGAGATGAGAGTGGCAGGCTGAGTAAATGAGGCACCCCTGTTGCAAGTCCTGGTCAGGGAAATATCCTGCTTCACTAATATCCACATATTATATAAATTATTTACGCCCCCCAATAAAATTATAAATCTGACCAGGTACAGTGGCTCATGCCTGTACTCCCAACACTTTGGGAGGCCGAGGCAGGTGGATCACCTGAGGCCAGGAGATAGAGACCAGCCTGACTAACACAGAGAAACCCCATTTCTATTAAAAACAAAAATATAAAATTAGCTGAACGTGATGGTGCATGCCTACAATTCCAGCTACTTGGGAGGCTGAGGCAGGAGAATCACTTGAACCCGGGAGATGGAGGTTGCGGTAAGCCGAAATCACATGATTGCACTCCAGCCTGGGCAACAAGAACGAAACTGTCTCAAAAGAAAAAAAAAAAAAAAAATGTAAATCTGTGCCAGTTACTTTCAGCAATCATTTTATTTCCCAGGGGAAAAAAAGAAAAAGCAGAGGATATCCTGCAACATGAAAAGTTGAGCCAATATAAACAGAGAAAAATGTCCTTAGTGAGTGCCATTAGTATCTGAAGGAAAACATTAATGTCAATTACATAGATTAAACATATTAATATCATGCAACCATACCCAAATTTAATTTCTATGATTATGGTGCACCCAGAAAATACATAACTCTCGCTCTCTCTCTCTCTCTCTATATATATATATATATATTTTTTTTTTTTTGGAGATGGACTCTCGCTCTATCACCCAGGCTGGAGTGCAGTGGCACGGTCTCAGCTCACTGCAACCTCTGCCTCCTGGGTTCACACCATTCTCCTGCCTCAGCCTCCCAAGTAGCTGGGACTATAGGCGCCCTCCACCACGCCCAGCTAATTTTTTTTGTATTTTTAGTAGAAACAGGTTTCACCGTGTTAGCCAGGATGGTCTCGATCTCCTGACCTCGTGATCTGCCTGCCTAGCCTCAGAAAGTGCTGGGATTACAGGTGTGAGCCACCGCACCCGGCCAACTGTATATTTTTTAAGTGTTAATGCCGCTGGTTTTTTGATCTGGAAGGTTTTTTCCCCATCTTTTAAATTAAAATCCATTAAGTTTCTAAGATGTAGATTTTATCCAATTAAAACTACATGCAACTCAATTAGAGTCATAATTGTATTCTGTGAGAAGGAATGTGTATCCTTTCTGAGCTTTGTCTTATCCAAATCAGTGTAATGTCTTGATCTGTACCAGACAATAAGAATGCTGAAAGTTTTCAACAAATAGGTTCCTGATATTGCTCCTAATATGTTTTTACATCATGTTTTGAATGCTGACACAGAAGTTAAAACTTTATTATACTTTTATTGACATGACTTTCTCTTTTTTTTTACTTTTGTCCTATATTGTCTGAATAAAAATATTGAAACTCCTTTTCCTTTTTACATTATTGAATCTTTAAGCTCTTTTCTATATTTGTGTTATATATCTTGAAAGTGGCAAGTAGTGGTATTGGTTTTAATAGAATCTCAATTTGCTTTTATAATAAAGTAGCTTCTACCACTTAAATATATTGTCAAACCAGCTATACTTGCCGTATTTTCTACTTCTTTGATTTTTCATTTATCATCTATGTTGCTTTTTTATTGATAAAATAGAAATTTTATCAATTACCAACTTCATGATTTTTAAATATATATTTGAGCTTCCCTTAACTTTATGTGAATACAAAGAATATACATCATAATTTCTTGCTTGCTTTATAGAAAAGTATTTCAAAAAAGTATAATTTTTTTCCCAGCTCTTCAAATGACTATTCTTTATATTAGCTGAAAAACTTCATATACCCCCCATTCATCTGTCATTAAGTCTTGCTGTTACTTAACTATACAAAGAATTTTTATTTTATAGAAATTTAAGTAGTTGTAGTTCTTCTTGACTATATATAGTATACTTCTTCAAAAAGTTCTTTATTCACATCTCCTCCCATTCTCTGACACCTCTCCAAGGTTTCTATGGAGAGATTACATCACTGAGTATGGTTCCTAACCACTCATTTCCCCTCACACATTACCTATTTTGTACCAGGAATTATATTGTCTGAATACAGAAATAGTGCTTTCAATGTGGTGTAAAGGATGTATGTGGTATAAAAACATGTAATATAAAGAGAAAACTTAACCTGAAGAAGCTAAGAAGACAATTTCTAAATTTCTACCAAGGTATTGGAGTTTAGATTTTAAGACAGGTATAAACAACATTTTGTTGAATGAAAATGATGATTAATCAAGTGTGGTTTTTTTTTTTTTTTTTTTGCTACAAATTTATCCATATAAAAAGTAGAAATTTTTCCTGTACTAAATTTGTTAGCTGTTAAAGTTTCCAAACTTAATGGGATATCTTTATTTGTCATTATTTTAATGAGAAGATAGAAGAGGATATAGTGGAGATTGCTAATCTAACTTCATCATAGTCCAGATGGGCAGAGGCTCTTATGTACCCAAGTCTAATTACATGATTCTTATTTACACTGGACATTGGGTGAAATATTAGCTCTGTGAAATCTACTGTATCATATAGAAAGACGTCAAGCAAAGAGGAACTCATTCACCTAAAAATAAAACTGGAAAGACAACAAAGAAAAATGACAAGAAAAATATATGTAAATTAATCAGAGAAATTGAAAGTTTCTTAAAACTGTCACTGAGGGATGGAAGCTTATTTCCTCCTCAATATTCTTCGATGTTCCTTGAGGATGCTTTAGGCCTGAAATGCTTCAACATTTAAGAGTGACGGCTGTTAGAAAGGTAAAGAATACTGATGATTTATTGACCCCAATCAATCAACAAGTGTCAACTGTTAGCCAAAAAGGTGGCTACACTGTAATCCTCTGGGATCTTAGTGTTTCTGAAATTACCAGGGTTCAAATAAGATAACCCAATATCAAAACCTTACTAAATATAGCCATCAAAGCAACTAATGAGTAGGACACCTTTACCATTACAAATCTCCCAGTTTAGGTACATTTGAAAATTAAAGCTGTATCAAAGTATTTTGTAGACAAAGACCATTAATATTTAGATACTTAGAGGTAGCATGTAGACATTAGGCCTTTTAGTTAAAGGAAGCCAATCATCTACTTAACAAAAAATTCTTTGATCAGCAATTCTGTTTTTTTTTTTTTTGGAGACAGTCTCTCTGTTGCCCAGACTAGAGTGCAGTGACATGATCTCGGCTCACTGCAAGCTCCTCCTCCCAGGTTCAAGCAATTTTCATGCCTCAGCCTCCCAAGTAGCTGAGACTACAGGCATGCACCACCACACCCTGCTAATTTTTATATGTTTAGTAGAGACAGGGTTTTACCATGTTGACCAGGCTGGTCTCAAACTCCTGACCTAACGTGATCTGCCTGCCTTGGCCTCCAAAGTGCTGGGATTACACGCGTGAGCCATTGTGGTTGGGCTAGCAATTCCTTTTGAAAGAAAGACTTACAAAGCAGAGATTTTCATATCACCTGCTGTTTAGTGGATAGTAACAGAAAAGCAAGATGAGCTGATCTTCTCTTGTATGGCTTAGTGACACTAAGCCATAGATATTCTTGCACTCAACCCATGGAATTTAATATCATTTCTGGCAATTTTTCAGAAGTAAATGACTTCTAATTGTTAAAAAAAAATACATTGATGGTCACACACATGGCAGGTTGAGATGCAGTAATGAAGAAAAGCATAGTCCAGTTAATATTAAATACATCAACCATGGGTACTAACAGGGTAAATGAAGCTCTCAGATCCCTAAACCCTGGCCTGAACACTGGTTCTGGTTGGCTCTTCTACATTGTTCTTTTTCCTTTCTTGTAATAGGTTTCTGATGAAGACATTTAAACATGTATTTTTCCCTGAAAATAAATCATTTGAATAAAAACATATTGTAAGAACAGTGGAATCATTTCTCTCATAAAACATTGACAAACCTAAACGTAATTTTATTTCTGATAAACAACGAGCATTTGCTTTATATTCACAAGTACTGTGCTAACACCTGGGGTAGAAAGAAAGTAAGTTATTCATTCCCGGCTCCTTCAGACTGGGCCAGGTGTTCTCCTCCTTCTCTATTCTCATGTTATGCTACACATATCTCCACCATTGAACTTACTGTGTTGTGATTGTCTTTGTGCACCTTCTTTCTCCTCCTACTGCCATGACACCAGACTTCCCTTTGAGCAGACACAGTGTATACACCTCTTCATGTTCTCAACATAGTGCATTGTCTAGTGTTGTGCCTCACACACAGCCTGTACTCTTATTCCATAATTATTTGGTTGAGGATATGTAATCACAATCTCATGCTGGAGACAGACAAACATACAACTATAGTAAACATAATAGAAAATCAGGTGGTAATTAGTGCTAAATCTAACTACAAATTGCTCTTTGGTGTTTCTTCAGCTCTAATGTGAAGTTCTCTGAAAACAGCTCTCAGAAAGACATTCCTTTATTTCTCAGCTATGTCACTAAAGTAGTTAGAAATATTAAGCACTCCAACTTCCCAATGAATTAAAAAAATAGTAGGACAAAAAATGAGATAAGGGTGATATAAGGGGGGACATTTAACCTTGGAAAAGCAATAGGTTAGTGTATTTGGTGATTTGACTCTGTTGCCATCCATCATGGCAAAAAAATCCTTGTTGTGTCCAACTACATTCATTAAGTATGAATACTATGAAAGATGATATAACTGTATACTAGAAGAAAAGTCGCTATTTCTGTAGTCCAGACTTTACATTTTACGATCCTAACTTTGTTGTTTTTTCAGTAGTGTTACACCAAGACTACCAGAATGAAGTCAGAAGGTCTCTGTCTACTATTTCTCGTATGCCATCACTATTTAAATCACAGAGAAGCAACATCCAAGATTTCCCCAGAAAGCAACAATGTGCTAGCATAGTCTGTGAGTTAATTCTTCCCCTTCAATATCTGTCATAAAGATTGTAATTACATAGAGATAATGTATGTTACAGCACCATGGGAAGTTCAAATGTTGTATAAATATGACATGATCTGTTTAGCATAGTTTACGTGCAGACTTGTCTCTGATTACATGATTTTGTCACTATTATGAACTTTGAATGTAGAACCATAAAAAAAAAAAAAAACAATGTTTACTCTAAAAGAATTATTGTGTGTGACTGGGATTCCATGTTATTATTACTATTATTATTGCCATTATCATTATATTTCTTAGTGGTACAACCTATTCTATCATCCCAGAAAAGTCTATCAAGACAATTCCATGCTTCATCTTTGAATGTGAAACTAAGTATTCAACTGTAGCTCTATTTCTTGGATTTTAGAAAGCAAAATTGTTACTTCATTTGGTCATGAAAGTGCTTCCTCTTGTTCCCTCAAGAAAAGTACTCTGAGGCGGTGCACGGTGGCTCAAGCCTGTAATCCCAGCACTTTGGGAGATGAGGCGGGCGGATCACGAGGTCAGGAGATCGAGACCATCCTGGCTAACATGGTGAAACCCCATCTCTACTAAAAATGCAAAACAATTAGCCCGGCGTGGTGGCGGGCGCCTGTAGTCCCAGCTACTGGTGAGGCTGAGGCAGGAGAATGGCCTGAACCCGGGAGGCGGAGCTTGCAGTGAGCCAAGATGGAACCACTGCACTCCAGCCTGGGCAGCAGAGCGAGACTCCATTTCAAAAAAAAGAGAAAGGTACTCTGGTTGACCCTGCTGTATCTATTCGCCCCTAGGTTTACATCTTCACCACTGTTGGTATAAAAATGACTCTGGGATGTCAGCATCAATGAGATTATTAGCGTCTAGTAGAGTCATAGCCAGGACTGAGGAGCCAGGCAAAATGGCTACCGGCCCAAGAAGGGATATATTTAGGCACCAGTAAAAATAGTAAGAATGGACAGAAACACATTAAATAGGTTGACATAATGATTCTAAATACAGCATACACACTCCATTGGTCACCTTTGGGAGATGCTAGTGAATTGTCATTATTATTAAAAGATGTATAATAGGAAAGTGAGCTTTCATGCTTGTTTTCTTATGTCTTCACTTCATAGTAACTCAATAGTTGAAGAAGGTGTATTTCTTTTTAGGTAAATATTCTAGCTAATAAATAGAAAATCAATGATAAAATATGAACATCATACAATGCCTACATTAACGAATCTATGCAGTGATCATAGATGGCTGCAAATATCACAGAAAGAGAATCAACCAAACATCATATTACATGTATACTTACTTTGATACGTGGCCTCCTTTTGTTTATGTCCAGTTTCCAAACCTTCTAGGTTCAGAAGTTTAAGTGTTCCAGGAGGAGTTTGAGTGCTCTAGTGTTCATCTAACAAGTTATGTATAACTTTTGTTGTACCTAAGAACACTGACTTATTCCTTTAAGGTGGCAATGGAAGAGTTAATGGTTAATTTCAAAGACATCTGAAAAAGCACTTCTTGCATTCACAGCTCTGATTTGGTACAGGCTTGTCCTTCTAATGGAAGAACACAGTAGAGTATCATCTATGAAGTAGTCTTGCAAAAGTAAATTAATAGAACCCAAATTTCATCAAGTATCTAGATCTAACTAATGCATTCTAGAAAATTTAAAGGACAGAAACACACAAAACATATTAGGTGATACCACGTGGATGCAATTAGAAAAATCCAGACTATGGGAAACTCTACCAGTCAAAAAAGAAATATATATGATTCATTGCAAAACAATATATTAAAACAAGAAAAGAAAAAAACACAAAATTATAGAGATTAAAAGAACCTTGAGAGACAAGAGGTATACAAACCAGTTGCAATATATACACTTTATATGCACCCTGATTGAAAAAAAAAAGAAAGAAAAAAACAGAAGATTAGAAAAAATAAAACAAGATAAATTAATCAGTATAAAAGACAATCCAGGAAATGTAAACACTAACTGGATATCTGATAATACTAAGGAAGTAAAGAAGTATTGTTATTGCTTTTTAGTTGTGAAAGTGATATTGCTAAAAGAAAGACACGTTATTTGTTTACATATATAATGATATCGAGAAAACATTTATGAGATTGCTTTAAAAATAACACAAGCAAAGCAGGTAGGGATATAGATTAAACAAGATTGTCCATGTATTGATAATTATTGAATTCACATATATTATAAAAGACATATTGGATTTATTGTACCATTTGTTTATTTTGTATACATTTAAAATGTCTAAAGTAAAATATGTTTTAAAAACTTCTTGTACGTCTCTCCAAATGTATAATAGATAGATTTGATGATCCTAAGTGACTCACAAATCATGACACTCAGTAAAATATCCTATTTCTGGCACATTGATGAAAATCAGAAGAAATCAACATCCTCTTCCTAAATGGCCACAAGAATCCAGATGGTCAGGATAACTGCTGCTTAGTATCCCCTTCATGATCTGGGAGCATTCAATATTCATTTTTTGATTCAAAAATATCTTTACAATAAAAATTAATGGAAATCAGTGTAATATAATTTACATTGGTGCAATTATAAGTCAAAATAATGGATTTTGGAAATAACACATGAATATGAGGTAATTAGTAGATAGGAAGCTCAATGAAAGTTAAACAAACAATGTGGGCACAAGAAAAGGTGAATATTTCAGTGAATTCATAGCCATGTACCAGGGCAAGGTAGGGGTCAGTCCCAATCTTCTGTCACTTAAAACACGCCTACTACATCATGCCCATTAAAGGTACCTGGTTGTAGTGGAAAGGTTATGGAATTAAACTGGATGGTTAGAAAATCTAAAGATCTGCCACATCAGGAATGTTTGCATTTATCTTAGTTAATAAAAGGTCTGGTGACTCCAGCGAGCTGGCAGCAAGTGAGATCAGAGAGGGGGCTTGCTAGCCTAAGAGACCTATGCAGAGAATAGGAGGGCGACCATATAAAATGAGTAGCTCTTTTCTACTGGGCCCAATAGGGAGCAATTACAGAGAGATCAAAGCCAGAGACGTAAAAAACTTTCAACTGTAGATAAGGTATCCTAAAAAGGCAGAGGTCCTCCCTTATTGATGGTGTGCATATACACAGCAGACAACCTTTACCCCCTAAAAAGGATGCTTTTCAGTTCAAGAAACCCTGAGAGTCTGAAATCAGAACTATACTTTATCATAACCCTCTGCTTGTTTGCCTTTTTTGTTCTTATTCTAAACGGTGGTACTTTAAGGGATTATTACCAACATATTTGTGTCCAAATCACAGCTTCTATTCTTCAAAATTAGCCACCTTTTCCTCCTCCTGCCTGGCATGTTCACTGTTGTCATGATATGTGGCTTGAAGTATAGCATTTGATCACAGATAGGCGGTTGTTACCTACTTTGAGCTCAGCAAGAAGCAGATGGGTGACTAGAAGGGAAAAGGCTTCTATATATATACACACCTAAGTATAAATGACGGGGAAAGGAAGAATCAAGATAAAGAACATGGCAAGTAAATTGTAGTCATTATATTAAAAGTTTTTGAGTAGAAATAAAAGGCTTACATAGCTGTATGTCTAAGTGGAAACTCTGCTCTGTAGATTTAGATTTCTAATTTACAAAAGAATATCAGAAACTTTGAGCCCACGGGAATACTTTACCTATAACTGGTACACTATTCTACATTATTCCTTTGTCACTCATTGACCTAAAGGTGAGACTACTGCCAGCACTTGAAAACCAAAGAAATACAAAGAATAATATTAGCATTCTGAGATGATTGAGTTCTTGCCCTAGCAAGTCCTTTAAATTTTGTTTTGAAATGTGTAGCATCACAATTAAGAATTCTTTTTCCCTTTTGTCCCCAACATGCTAAATTAGCAATTTGTTGAAATGAAAAATATAGAGAACTTCCCTCCCAATCAGGATAGATTCTGTTTTTATATTACCCTAGATATTTTTGCCAGCTTTTTCAAGTGCATGACATGATTAAGTTACTAATGTAATTCAGTCCAATGTACACTGGACACAAAATAGTAGAATTCTATTTACATATTCTAATGTAAACTTATTGAATCATGTCATGCCACCACTAAAGCTAAAATAACCCAAAATGACAAATACAAACAAGATTTGTGTTTCATAACTGTGTTCATACCTGTGTTTATAATTTCACAGCAGAAATTAATTTCATATATGACATCAGAATCCAAGCCCTAGTTCCATGCTTTACAAACTATGTGACATTTGTGAAGTCTCAGTTTTCATTAGTGAAAGAAAACAGAGAATGAGATAATCATTGGTTCCTTCCAGTTTCAAGAGGCTTTAAGTCTGAATTCAGAAATTGGAGTTAAATTATATATATTATGTTTTTTAAAAAGCAATTCATAGAAAGACAATATGTGGAAAGATATAAGAAAATTTACCCAAAAGATAACATGCTATTTTGGAGGAATTGGGTCAGAAGTAGTTCAAGGATAATTTATTTCTCTACCAGTTATGCTTTTGTTTTATTTTTCAAAGTTTTATAAATCACTGTGGTGGATGTGTAGTTAGGAAAAATAGAGCCTTTTTGGCATTTAAAATAGCAACACTTATTTCAGACCACTGCTTTTTCTAAGGATATAAGGCATCTAATATTGTCAGCATGGAAAATAAGATTTGCTTTGCATGTGTTTCTTGTTTAGGATAAGTTTCCAAAGCAAGGTAGCTTCAGTTGAGTAAAGTTGATGATATTGGCAGTGTTATTGGGCTAGTTATAAATGGAAGATAAGAATCAGAGACTGAAATGAGCAAATGTGCAGTTTAGATAACACAGTATTTTACATTGTATTGCAATCATTTAAGTTCCAGTTTAAGATATTTTGCTAGACTAAAAATGCTAAACCAAAAGCTGTAACATATCTGTCTATATTCCATACACCACTGAATTTTATCATGGGAACTGGATGAGCATAGTTACATTCATTTCAAATATTTAGTTGGAATTTCAAAATATTTAATGTCCATATCTGAGGTCTGAGACCCGGCTCAAGTCTTGGCATTAAATAATGCAAATTTACTTACAGATGAGGGAAAAGCCTAGTCATACATCCTATATTCACATTGCTTTAGCAGAAAGGAAACAATAGTCAATTCTCTGGCAGAGAAGGGGGCCATAAGAAAAGTAGAGAGTGTGGCCATAAGAAAAGTAGAGAGTGTGGTGCTTAGACTGAATTCTGGCAGATGAGTAGGTGCTGCCTGCTACATTAGAAAGTATGCAGGAGAGGCATGGGAGAGATGGAGAGATGGAGAGGCCATTCTAAAGAGAGGAAGGTAAAACAATTCTGGTTAGATTATGAAGAGTTTGCATCACTTGTATAAAGTGTGAACTTTGACATTTAGGCAATGAACCAGAGAAGGAATATTTCACAGCAATGACAGACTAAGATTCACATTTTACAGATATTCGTGTGAAAAATCAGTGTAGAAATAGGATTCGAGGATGGGAGACGAAAGAAAAAATAACATAAATTTATTTTAAAACTTTCTTTTAAAAACTAAGTTTTTTTAAAAAATAGCAAGTCTGTATATTTTTCATGGTATACATTTATAACTGAAAGAGCATATTAATAAGAAATGTATAATAAATGTTTTCATATATTTTGTTTGACTTCTAGTATGTCTGCGAATGATGTCATCATTCTCTGCTGGGATTGACTTTTATTAAGCATGAATTTCCAAAATAAAAAATTGTAACATTAACAAAACTCATTGAGGAAAGATCTCTTGCTCTTCTGTTCCCTTAAAACCCAGGAATGGGCAATTCCTATCAAAATCTGAATGATGTTTTTCCAAAAATAGAAAAACCCATCCTAAAGTTTTTAAGAAATCTCAAGGGATTCTAAATAGCCAAGATAATCTTGAAAAAGAAGACAGAAGCTGGAGGACCCATACTTTCAGATTTCAACATTTTTAGAAAGCTATAGTAATAAAAATAATGTGGTACTGGCATGAAATCATATAGACCAATGAACTAGAATAGAACGCCAAGAAGTAAATCCACAGATACATAGTCAAATGATTTTTGACAAGGATGTCAAGACCATTTAATGGGGAAAAGACAGTATTTTCAATAAATGGTGCTGGGAAAACTGGATTTACACAGGCGAAAGAGTGATGCTCAACCCATACGTAACTCTATATGCAAAAGTTAACTCAAAATGGACAAAGATCTCTGTGTAAGTCCTAAAACTATAAAATTCTAAGAAAACAAGGCAAGTCTTCATGGCATTGGATTTGACAGTGATGTTGAATGTGACGTTAGCAGGATAGGTAACCAAAGAAAAAAATAGACAAATTAGACTTAATACAAGCTTTTTTAAATTTGGGAGTTTTTGTTGCCATTTACAAACTCTTATTTGCCATATTTCTTTTCTTAAACTTTTAAGTTTGGGGCTACATGTGTAGGTTTGTTACACAGGTAAACATACGTCACAGGGGGGATTACTGTACAGTTATTTCATCACCTGTGTATTAAGCCCAGTACCCAATAGTTACTTTTTCTGGTCCTCTCCCTCCTTCCTCCTTACCCCTTTAAATAGACCCCAGTGTCTGACTTCCTTCTTTGTGCTCATAAGTTCTTATAATTTAGCTCCCACTTATAATTGAGAACATACAGTATTTGGTTTTCTGTCCTTGTATTCGTTTGCTAAGGGTCATAGCCTCCAGCTCTATCCATGTTCCCACAAAAGGCATAATCTCATTCATTCTTATGGCTGGATAGTATTCCATGGTGTACATGTACTGCATTTTCTTTATCCAATCTGTCATTGGTGGGCATTTAGGTTTATTCCATGTCTTTGCTATCGTGAATAGTGCTGCAGTGAACATTTGTGTGCATGTGTCTTTATGGTAGAATGATTCCTTTGGGTATATACCAAGTAATGAGATTGCTGGGTTGAATGTTAGTTCTCTTTTAGCTCTTTGAAGAATCGCCACATTGCTTTCCAGAATGGATTTAATACTCCCACCAAAAGTACATAAATGTTCCTTTTTCTCCACAACTTTGCCAGTATCTGTTGTTTTTTGAATTTTTAATAGCCATTCTGACCAGTGTGAGATGGTATCTCATTGTGGTTTTGATTGGCATTTCTCTAATGATCAGTGATATTGAGATTTTTTATATACGCTTGTAGGCCACATGTATGTCTTTTGAGAAGTGTCTGTTTATGTTCTTTGATCACTTTCTAATAGGGTTGTTTTTCTCTTATAAATTTAAGTTCCTTATGGATGCTGGATATTAAATCTTTGTCAGATGCATAGTTTGCAAATATTTTCTTCCATCTGTAGGTTGTCTGTTTACCACTGATAAGAGCTTCTACAGAGCAAAAGAAACTAAGTTTAACTAGGTCTCACTTGCCAATTTTTTTCTTTGTTGTGATTGCATTTGGTTTCTTTGTCATGAAACCTTTGCTCATGCCTGTGTCCAGGATAATACTACCAAGGTTGTCTTCAAGGTTTTTATGGTTTTTGGTTTTATATTTAGGTCTTTAACCCATCTTAAATTTTCTATATAGTATAAGGAAGGGGTCCAGCTTCAATCCTCTGCATATGGCTAGCCAGTTACCCCAGCACCAGTTATTAAATACAGAGTATTTTACCCATTTCTTGTTCTTGTCAACTTTGTCAAATATCAGATGATCATAGATGTGTGGCCTCGTTTCTGGGCTCTCTATTCTGTTTTGTTGGTCTATGTTCCTATTTTTCTACCAGTACCATGCTGTTTTGGTTACTGTGGCTTTGCAGTATAGGTTGGAGTCAGGTAGTGTGATGCCTCCAGCTTCGTTCCTTTTCCTTAGGATTAGCTTGGCTATTTGGGCTCTTTTTTGTTTCCATATGAATTTTAAAATATTTTTTTCTAGTTCTGTGAAGAATGTTTTTAGTAGTTTGATAGGAATAGCATCGAATCTCTACATTGCTTTGGACAGTATAGCCATTTTAATAATATTGATTTTTTCTGTCCAGGAGCATGGAATATTTCTCCATTTGTCTGTATACTCTGACTTCCTCGAGCAGTGTTTGTAGTTCTCTTTGAAGAGGTCCTTCACGTCCCTTGTTAGCTGTATTCCTAGGTATTTGATCTTTTTGTAGCAATTGTGAACAGGGGTTCATTCATGATTTGGCTGCTTGCCTGTTGTTGGTGTGTAGGAATGCTAGCGATTTTTGCACATTGACTTCATATCCTGAGACTTTGCTGAAGTTGCTTATCAGCTTAAGAAGCTTTTGGGCTGAGACGATGGGATTTTCTAGATATAGGATCATGTCATCTGAAAACAAAGATAATTTGCCTTCCTCTCTTCCTATTTAAATACCTTTATTTCTTTCTTTTGCCTGATTGCCCCGATCAGAACTTCCAATACTATGTTGAATAGGAATGGTGAGAGAGGGCATCCTTGTCTTCTGCGGGTTTTCAATGGGAATGTTTTTAGCTTTTGCCCATTCAGTATGATATTGGTTGGAGGTTTGTCATATATGGTTACTATTATTTTGTGGTATTTTCCTTCAATACCTAATTTATTGAGAGTTTTTTATGTGAAGGGATGTTGAATTTTATCAAAGGCCTTTTCTGCATCTTTTGAGATGATCATGTGATTTTTGTGTTTAGTTTTGTTTATGTGATGAGTTACATTTATTGATTTGTATATGTTGAACCAATCTTGCATCCCAAGGATGAAGCCTACTTGATCATGGTGGATTAACTTTTTGATGTGGTTTTCAAGTATCTTGTTGAGGATTTTTGCATCGATGTTCATCAAGGATATTGGCCTGAAGTTTTCTTGTTTTGTTGTGTCTCTGCCAGATTTGGGTATCAAGATGCTGGCCTCATAGAATAATTTGGGGAGAAGTTCCTCCTCAGAATTTTGAAATAGTTTCTGCAGGAAAGGTACCAACTCAAAACCATGCAATTATATGGAAATTAAATAACATGCTCTTGAATGACTATTGGGTAAATAATGAAATTAAGGCAGAAATCAAGAAGTTATTTGAAAATAATGAGAAAGATACAACATACCAGAATCTCTGGGACATAGCTAAGACAGTGTTAAGAGTGAAACCATAGCACTAAATGCCCACATCAAGAAGTTAGAAAGATCTCAGATTAACAATCCAACTTCACAACCAAAAGAATTAGAGAAGCAAGAACAAATCAACCCCAGAGTTAGCAGAAGATGAGAAATAACAAAAATCAGAGCTGAACTGAAGGAAATTGAGACATGAAAAAACATTCAAAACATCAACAAATCTAGGAATTGGTTTTATGAAAAAATTAATAAAACAGGCCCCTAGCTAGACTAATGAAGGAAAGAGAGAAGACCCAAATAAACATAGAAATGACAGAATAAAAACATCCATCAGAAACTATAATGAACACCTCCGCACACACAAACTAGAGAAGCTAGAAGAAGTAGATAAATTCCGGGACACATACATCCTCGCAAGACAGAGCCAGGAAGGAATTATGGGTCTGCTCCCTGAACAGACCCATAATGAGCCCTGAAATTGAATCAGTACTAAATAGCCTACCGACAAAAAAAAGCCCAGGACCTAATGGATTCACAAACAAATACAATATTTTTTTCTACTTTGTACATGAAAAGGCAATAGCAACAGAGTGAAAAGGCAACCAATAGAATGGGAGAAATATTTGCAAATCATATATCTGATAGGGAATTTTTATCTAGAATATATTACATAGAGAACTCCTAAAATTCAACAAAAAAACAACCTAAAAATAGGCAAAGGATTTAAATACTTATCTAAAGAAGATACACAAATATCCAATGAGCACATGAAAAAATGCTCACCATCACTAATCATTAGGGGAATGCAGAACTGCAATAAGATCACCACACAGCTGTTAGGAGGACTACTAGTAAAAAATAAATAAATAAATAAAGCCACAGAAAATAACAAGTATTTACCAGGATATGAAGAAGTCAGAGCCCTGTGCTCTGCTGGTGGGAATGTAGAATAATATAGCTATTGTGAAACACAGTATTGCAGTTTCTCAAAAAAAAAAAAAAAAAAAAAAATAGAATTAACATGTGATTCATAAATTGCACTTCTGAGTATATATGCAAAATGATTGAAAGCAGAATCTCAAAATGCATTTGTATGCCCATGTTCATAGCAACATGATTCACAATAACTAAAATATAGAAGCAACCCAAGTGTCCATTCATGAATGAATGGATAAGTAAGATGTGGGATATACATACAATGGGATATCACTCAGCCTTGACAAGGAAGAAAATGCTGACATATGCTACAATATAAACCTTGAAAACTTTCTGCTATGTGAAATCAGTCAGACAATACTGCATGATTTTTAGACAAATAGATATTTAGACAAATACTGCGTGATTTCATTTCTATGAGACACTTAGAGTAGCCAAAATCAGGGAGACAGAAAGTGGCAGGCTGGATGTCAGGGGCTGAGGTGGATGAGGAGCTATTGTTTAATGAGTACAGAGTTTCAGTTTTGCAAGATGAAAAAAATTATGGAAATGGATACCGAGGATGGTTACATGACACTGTAAATTCATTTAATAACACTGAAATACAAATTTTTAAAAGGTTAAGATGGTAAATCTTACGTGTATTTTGCCACAATAAAAAAATGAAAACAGGCCGGGCGCGGTGGCTCAAGCCTGTAATCCCAGCACTTTGGGAGGCCGAGACGGGTGGATCACGAGGTCAGGAGATCAAGACCATCCTGGCTAACATGGTGAAACCCCATCTCTACTAAAAAATACAAAAATCTAGCCGGGCGAGGTGGCGGGCGCCTGTAGTCCCAGCTACTCGGGAGGCTGAGGCAGGAGAATGGCGTAAACCCGGGAGGCGGAGCTTGCAGTGAGCTGAGATCCGGCCACTGCACTCCAGCCCGGGCGACAGAGCGAGACTCCGTCTCAAAAAAAAAAAAAAAAAAAAAAAAGGAAAACAAAAGCCCCTGGAATGACTATAACTTACAAGAGAGTGGAATAACCTGTTGGAATGAAGATGATTCTGAGGTTCAGGCAAAGTCTTTTACTTTGTGTGGTTGAGATAGGACAGTCAACATTAAGTCTGGAAGACAGGAAATGTACAAGAGTATATGCAGGAATGTAAATCATAAAAGAGGTAACCATGGAATCTATCAGAGGCAAGAAGAAAAAGTGGAGGAAAAGCACATAAAACTCATAAAATATAAATTAAGTCCAACAATGGTAAAATAACAAGGATACCAGAGAAAATAAGAGCAGAGACAATAAATGCTACATTGAGTTAATCTGGTAATGCCTTAGACTGTCAGCAAAGATAGGGGACTGAGGGCTCAGATTTGTATTGTGATACAAAAGGGATATCTATGCCTATTTGAATGTATCTAGAAATCCCCCTGGAAATAGTTTAATAAAAAGTGTAAGAATCAGTATAGAGTTTGGGGTCACATCAGGAGAAAAGATCCAAAATTTTGCAGGAATAATTGGTGAATGCCAACAGGAAATTCATTAACAAGTGGTGGGATCATAAAAATTATGAAGAGACAACTGGGATCACAAAAAAGCAGATAACATTTGCATATTTGATAAAAAGAAATAGCACCACATGATGCCTTGGTTTTGGAATACCTGAGAGCTCCCTACATGAACTTGGACAAATTCCTTTACCTAGTTGTTTGCTTCTGTACAAAAGAAAGAGCATAATTTTATCTTCTACAACAGGGCTGTTGAGTTACCACAATTAGAACACTCTCGAAAGGCATTGAGATGATAGCTAAAAAGGTCTACAGCAGTGCAACTTATAATATCAGGAAAAATATCCCCCAGCTGCAGCCAGTAAACAAACCCTGTCCCCAGCCCTGCACTGAGGTCAATGTATGAAGCTGGTACACAAAGAAGTACTTTGGCAGCAGCAGGAGCTGCATGAATCAATGTCGTGAAACAAAATGACTGTCAG
Source organism: Piliocolobus tephrosceles (assembly GCF_002776525.5). Taxonomy (NCBI): domain Eukaryota; kingdom Metazoa; phylum Chordata; class Mammalia; order Primates; family Cercopithecidae; genus Piliocolobus; species Piliocolobus tephrosceles. The sequence continues at coordinate 125,627,264 of NC_045441.1, read as the reverse complement.
CTGCATTCTAGCCCCATTGTGGAAGGGAATCAATATTTGACAAGCATTTTGTAAAAGGACACAAACTAGAAAGACAAAACATTTAAAAATATTTCATAGGAGCCAGACAAAGAGCAGGAAGTCAAATCCTGGACCATAAGAATAGGCATGCTTTATTAGTGAGAATCTAAACCATGTTGTAAGAGTGCACTGGTATTTGTGATAGACTCTGGATCATTTAAATCAATAAATACTCTACCTTACTGAAAAGCTGACTATATCCAATAAATGGGTCAGGCAAATTCCCATGGTTGCTGACACTTATTCAATAAACAGGTTTAATAAGTGATTTTAATCAATATGAAGCAACTACATGTAAGAATTTAATAATTCTAGGATGAACTGATGGACAGCAGGAATAAATATGACTCTAACTCATTGAAGAATAAAAATAACTCTTTCTTGGTAGGTTAATGGATGCTGTATATAATGCTGTATATAATGATGTATAAAGCATGGTATAATGGATTTTATTCTTATAGCAGGGGGCCAGCAAACTTTTTCTATAAAGCACTAGAGAGATATTTTAGACTTGCAGATCATACAGCCTCAGTCTCATCTACTCAATCTACAGCTGTTTCATGAAAGTAGCCATAGACAATATATTAACAAATGCAGCTGTGTTCAAATAAACTTTATTTACACTAACAGATGGCAGATTCAATTTGACTCACTATCCTCAAGGCCTCAACATATTGAATGAATATTGACACTAAATAGCTCTGTCTTCTCCTTTGTAGCTTGCCTCACACACTCCAGGTGAATCATCTGGTCACCTAGTAGATCTGGTTTTAACTCTACATAGTTAACATGAATGTGAACCTGCTATTTTTTTATTTTCTTCACTGTCTATTTCCCCTAACTTTCCTCCACTCTCCAAGACAAAGGTGAGTTCAGTGAAAGCAAAGACATTGTTTGTGATCTTGTGTATTGCAAACAGTATCTGGCACATATAGAACCAGTAAATGATGTAGGTTGAATAAACGTATACTAGGACATTGAGTGGGTTTTTACCGGTATTCAGATTTTCAGCTAAAGCTTTGAGCAAAAGATAATTGATATCCCCTTATTAGAAAGAAAAATTAGTAGACACATCCACACAGATGGATTAACCTCATCCCCCCAACTACCTTCAGCCTTATGCAGAGAGCACACTAGATATTTAACTGAAAGTCATGGAAAATACAGGTCTGGGGGAGAATGCTTGTGCTACATTTGTTCCTACCTTCTTTCAAACCAAGGGACAGTGGCTCTAAGAGACCAGTCTTCAAGATAATGGGGAGGTGGGGGTGGCAGGGGTGCTCTGGAAGAAAGGGGAAGCAACACCTCATTTCCCCAAGGCAACTTGAACTTCAGAAACTCACAGGCCTAAGTTCATACACTGGGAGCACTGTATATCTGATACTGAAACTTGGGGACAAACAGTATCATAGATACTGGTGGCAATTTCTAGCATGGAGTGTTCTGAGTGGAGGAGGTCTTTGGAGCAGCCTGATGGCAAGGTAGGAACAGACTGCATTTGAAGGGTATTTCTGTTGCTTGAAATAGCAAAATGTATGAAGTCAGGCTCAGAATATCTTACACACACCTTCTGAGGATGTTGATTGGCAGTGGTGAACTGTAAGGGGGTATGGGCTGGATGGCTTGTGCTTGGGTAGGAGCTGAGCGGGGTAGACACTTGTCAGAAAGTATATTGTCTATGTCACAAAACTGTTTAACGGAAATATTGAAAACGGATGGCCACAGAACCACTCAAAAATGTGTTCAGAAGACAGCCACCTTGTGCGGGCAGGTACCTACTATACAGATAACTACATAAAACACCAGCCTAGAAAACATTAGCTTCTTTTTATATTACCCATCTACTGTGTTACTTATGAATTCTCCTTCCCCAACAATGGATTATCTCACAGACTAGGAAACCAGGCAGAGAGAGGAAGAGTAAAAGCAAGATGAGAAAATGTTAGAGTATACTCCTTTTCCACATAGCCCTGAGAGTCAGAAGAAGTCAGAAGTGGCAAGATCTGAATATGAGATTCAACTTGTAAAGCACAGGGTCATACTTTAGTATCTAAAAGTGTTTGAATGACAAAAATGAGACTGTTCTGATAACCAAATGATTAGAAAATATAAAATTCATAAAAAGATGTCATCAAAGGTCATGGAAATTAGATCCAGAGAATGTTTAAACATGGTGATTAGAAAAAATAAAACCATTTTAATTTATGCCAAAGTTCAATCATTTAAATACACTCATTAAAAGCCTTTGATCCTTCTCTCCAAGTCCTACTGGTCATTCAAAAATAAAGTGTTTGTTGTGTGCCAGGCACAAAATTCAGAATAAAACTTGCTCTCCAGGTGTAACCTCCTTCCACATAGCCTGTGAGGCACACGGCTTGCTCACCTTGGTATTGCTAGTATATGTGTAATAATGCTTAAAACCAAACGTTTTTCTCTCCCCAATGAAATGTCTGTTCCAATTCATTTAATAGTCTTCTATTGCCCTTGAAACGGAAGGTTTAGAGATTTGAGTCATGGGTTTTACTTTTTTTTTTTATGCCTCTCACCTTTGCTTCCCACAGTCACTGTCTTTCCATTTTCATTCTTTCAGGTATTCCCTGTTTTCTGTCACCTCGGTTGCCATCCTATTTCAGGTGATTTGGACTAGTGACCTGAACCACGATGTTTTCTCTTACCACCCGCCACTCGCCATCCATTTGAAGAAATGATATACACAGCTACTGAATAATCACCCCAAATTACTGAATACTATTCAAACCTTCACCAGTACTCTATTTCCTAGGCTAAAACCTCAACCTCACATTGAAAGCTCTCTACAAACAATAAATTGATACGTTTGCTACCTGAATACCACTCACTTCTTTTTGTCAATCTACCTCAGTTACCTGTTCACTTATCCCCAAATGTGCCTTTTCTTCCCACTTTCTAACTTTACCCATTCTATCTCCCTCTGCTTCTAGGGGTCTTTTGAGAAGGACATAGAGCCATGAGATTGGGGGGAGAATACTCCAAGCATCATCCAGATTGGGATTTCCATAAAAAGGGGTCATGTGAGATTATGTACTCCCAAGGATCTGTCCATAGAATCATAGACAAAAGAACTATTATATCAGAGAAAAAAGAATCATAGAATCACAGAAAAAAATAAGCTAAATTTTAAGAATAATTCCTCAAGCTACTTCCCCAGCATCCTGCGAGTCTGATTTAGTATCTCCAAGGTGGAATTTATAAATTTGTAGTTTAACAAGATTACTAATTCATTTTGTTGATTATACAGGTGTGGGAACGGTGATCCTCTGCCCAAAAGTATTTGGCCTGGGAGCCTAAGAGTCAATGATGAGAAACCTAAACCACCATCACTGTCATCGTGCCTAATTGTTATAACATGGGGAAAATCATACTGTTTTCCCAGAGTCCATACACTATACCTTTGGAGAACCACATAGCACCGACTGGCATATGTTCCAGGCTTTCTTTAAAAATCAGATCACTTGTCCTTAGCTCTGCAAAGCACAACTAACTAAAGGAAATGAGTTCATTAGCATGGCCTCAAAGTCTTAATTTGAATAAATTGTCATTCACCTATCTGCAGAGAAAGAAATGGACATCCCCAAGTTTCACCTCACTCTCACACACAATACCTTCTGTATATAACTTCTAAACCTAAAAGACCAGTGAGAAACATTTCAGGCTCTATGTCAAAGTAGAAGAATGAAATTGAAGGGCCTAATAAGAACAAACGTTTCACCCACCTGGGGAATAGTCTTTGGCTAGAGAAAGTCTACCCTTCATCCAAAACAGTTGGCCAAAATACTAAGTCACAGGCTGTTTGAGCAACAGCCTCTTTGAAAGGGCTCTGGAGAAAGCTAACACATGTCCCAACACCATAGCGAACATATTGACGATCTGGAACAAACTAGCATGCTGAACGCCACTGGACCTCCTCATCCCCCAGGGAAGGCAAGTAGGACAGAAAGTTCAGATCCAGCTCAACAAAAAGCCTCTCTCCTCTCCTGAGAGTGCTTTGCATTTCAACCAGGCTACATTGTATCGGCACTGTCATAACAGTACGGTTATTGCCACAGCACTTTGCAATTAAAAAAAATTAGGCAGTTTCGCTGGAGGCTGTGAACCAGGTGAGACTAATTAGAGCTTAAGAAAGCCAAACTGTTTTCACTATCCTTGGTGAGCTCTGTCCAAGAGTCATTCATCAATTTCCCTATCAAAACATAAGGGTTAGTTTGACTCCTTTGGGGAAGCAGACTCAACTCTCCAAAACAAGCCCAGAAAATAAATAACCAGGGCTTTTGCTATTTGACAAAGACCTGACATACTTTTCATCAGTGATCAGTTAGAATTCATTTAAATTATATTATTCAAAGAAAAAAAACTTAATGACTTAAATAAATTATATGTTCTCAAAAATATGTCAAATTTAGGGAGTTGATGATTCAGCAGCTCAGCAATGTTGGGGCTATGAGTGAGCATTTCCAGAATTACCTCTTCTTTCCCTCATGGTCACAAGATGGCTACAGTGGTTGCAAGCATCACATCTTCATACAGCAGTGTATTAGTCTATTTTATCACTCCCATAAAGAAAGACCAGAGACTGGATACTTTATAAAGGAAAGAGGTTTAATTGACTCACGGTTCTGCGGAGCTGAGGAAGCCTCAGGAAACTCACAATCTTGGTGGAAGGCAAAGCAGGCAAATCTCACATAGCAGCAGGCCAGAGACAGCAAAAAGTGAAGGGGGAAGAGGCCCTTATAAAACCATCAGATCTCGTGAGAATTTACTCACTATCACGAGAACAGCATGGAAGAAACAGCCCCCTTTTCCAATCACCTTCCTCCCTCCACACGTGGGAATTACAATTCAAGATGAGATTTGGGTGGAGACACAGAGCCAAACCATATCAAGCAGTATCCAAAATAGAAATATAGAAGATGGAGAGAAAAGAGTTGTGTTTACACTCTTTTCTGAGGGAGAGAAATAATTCCCAGAAACCTCAAATTTCCTTCTGTCATTAATGAAAGTTAGTCACATGTTTTCCTCTATACACTGGACAAATCACTGGTAAATAATTTTATTCCCATGGTTGACTTAAGTAAGTCATATTTCCTCCCCTGTGGCTTGCCATCTTACTGCTAGAACAAAGACTAATTGGGTGGTGGGTCCCTCTGCAGGTAAATGATACCTATGTAATTACCATGGTAATGCCCTTTACCTGATATGGCAGGAAAGGGATGGGGAATGCTAAACGTACAGTTCAGTTGTCATAAGTAGTCGTGTTATGTCATCAATAGTTGTGCTGTAATTAACAGTTAAGTGTTAGGTTTTAGGGTATTTAAAGTAAATAAGTGATGCAGCTCTGGGATTTTGAAGTGAAGTTGCCAATAAACATGTCTAGATACTACAGTGTTAGGAATGCAGACAGCAGGATGGCAAAGATTGCATTTAGAAGTCACTAATTAACTCACAGAACACACACCTTGGAAAATGTAGCGTGTCAGAGTTTTAAGGGGATGAGAAGGTATTTTATTGAATATATCATCATGAGGTTACAAAACAAGAAAAATCTATGGAGACATGCTCGCTTGCTTCAATAGAGAAGGCACCACAGAGCCTAAGTATTGTTATATTCAGAAGGTACCAGGATGGGAAAGAAGAGTCAAATTTAGAACTTTTGTATGAAAATAAGAACTGGAAATGGGAAGTTACTTCTATTAATATATCTCACATCCCACCTCCACATCAACGACTAAAAGAGTTTTGAGCTACAGTTAAAGGGAAAAATGTGTCTCATTACAAGATGAATAGAAAGGATGTGTTGTTGCAGTAATTCCTACACAGCAATGATTGTCATTAGAAAATTTTAGCAAACACTGTGCTCAACAGGTGTGACCTATGTTCTTATTACGAGCAGCCCCCCCCCCCACCAACACAGCTGTAGCTCTTTAAAGCTGTGGTTCTCCCAGTGTAATCACAGTAACAGCAACATGAACATCATCTGGGAACTTCTTAGAAATGAAGTTCACAGGCTGCACCCCATATTTTAAATGAGCATCTCTGGGGACGGGACCTAATGACCTGAGTTTCAGCAGCCCTCCACATGATTTTTCCAATGTGAGCTAATGTTTGAGAGCCATCTCCAATGTTTCTGGCATCTTAATCTTTTCCTAATATTTAAGCCAGAATCAGATAGAAGTTGAAAGGAGTTGTTTGGTCTCAGTTCTTCTTTTTTTCCTTTCTTTCTTTTTTTTTTTTTTTTTTTGTTTGTTTGTTTATCTTCATTTCTGGTCACATTACTCGTTCTCTAATGGATATTTCTAGCAACTAAACAGCTTTTGCTTGTGACCTACCACTATAATTGTGTGCTGAATCTAGAAATGAACTATGGCCTTGTTTGAAAAAGTAATGCTGTCTGCATTAAAATGAGTTCATTGTTCAGGTCTGAGAAATCATTGAGGTGTCAAATCTAGAAAGGGCCAATGAAAATTACATAACACATAGAGTGCTACCATTTAGAAGCCACCTTCCTGTTCAGCAGAAACAAATGAAGTTGCCTTTCCCTCATTTTCTTTACAGAATTGTTTAAGAAAACTTACGTCCAGCTATCCTATCTCTTCCAAGAATTTCTGTGTGAGTTCTGGCTATGCTGTAGAAGGGACACCGGCTTATCACCTTTCCGCAGGAGAGCATAAACCAAGACTATCGCCAGAACCAGATTCATGCTGTTCTGCAAAAGAGCGTAGTTTAGAAAACCCAATTCTCTTCTCTCCCAATATTGAAGCTTAAAGGTAAGGCAGTTAACTAATGTAAGTTATTTGCGGATTACAGAGCTCAATATTTCCTTCTCAATGCTAGGATTTTAAAAGGCAATGAAGATTTTCATATAGCTCAATTTAAAAATGCATCTCTAAACATGAGAAAAATATCAGCATTGTTTATTTTTGCCTTTGGTCAAATTGTTTATTGTTTATTTAATTATCTTTGTTTGAGAGACAGTTCCGGGCATGAGTGTGGCAGATGCAGATGTTATTTGGAAAAAGTTCTTCAGATGATTCTTATGTCCTGCTTTCTGTCATATCCCATTCCTTCCTCTTCTCAACACTTAAGATGTCATGGCTAGGGAGACAACAATCTCTGAGCCAATACATGATATTCAGAGAAATAAAGGCCCTAGTACTGAGCTATAAATCAATACAGAGGAGTTTGATGAATCCCATCCAAACTGAAATAACTAGAAAATAAATATCATGTCTCTCCCAGTCTAAGGAAATCAGAAACAATGTATTGTGTCTATAACCCGTATCCTTAAATGCTTATACCCACAAAACGACAACTCAGGCTTACATAGTCCTACATCTCCGGGAGGCAGTGAATTAGAACTAAAGAACCTAAGACTTGGAGGGTAAGTGGGGTAGGGAGAACACTAAGACCCAGAAGCTTCCACTGAAAACAAGTTTACTGGAGGCAAAAACTGACTAAGGGCAATAGGAGGAGATAAAATACCAGGAGTGAAAAACTTATTCTAGCTAAAGTGTGAATTGCTGACCCTTCAGTGAGAATTGTAGCGACAGTGTAGATGAATTTCCCTGTAGTCCGGAATTCTTGTAATCCTTTATGATTTCATTTCTCTTCTAGTTTTAAAAAGTCTCAAAGCAGTGAAACACAGAACTGCCACTGATCATGTACTTCAATTTCTTATGATGGTGATAAATCTATTTCAACTTTCTTCAGTTTTCTGTATATTAATGCTGTAGAGAAAATAGCAATATTTGTAGTTCCAGCTCCAAAAGTCAATAACAACATGGTTTATGGTTTCTTCTTCTTACTTAGGGTAAAAAAAAAAAAAAAAAAAAAATAGAATATTAATACCGGATGCTTAGATTCTGTGTTATCTACATATAATGGTCAGTTATATCTTGGGACAAAGCTAGTTCCATTTGGCCATCAATATTGCTGATGTCTTGAGCCAAATCAGTGATGAAGAGTGATCCAACTAACACAATCACCTCCATCTCTCTCCTAAAGCTTCCTGAATTTCGTGGTAAGACACATCAGATGATCCCTTTAACAGACTATAGCTCCAGCCATCTTTAGCTTAGAGCATGAATTTTCAATAGATGCAATATCATGACCAAACTTGGTTCTGGGGGAAAAAGTCTTAGATATTATAATGATTGTAACCCTCCAAGGACCATACCTGAAAATATCTGATTCCTTGGTGTTTAACTTTACTTCTTAGGGAGAGTTTGATGTGCCTTGGTAAGGGAATGATCATGAAAAAAAAATTTGAGAGACACTGGCATATGAGTTCCCACATCTTTGCTGATTGACATAAGATCCCTAACCTGCCTGACCACTCACATTTCTCCCAGTGACCTCAGGCCAGATTTGGAGAGAAATATAACTTTCCATAGGTATGCGTCTCACAGCAATTACAGATGTCAATGTTACCTTCTAGAAGAGACCACCTACAAAATGACAGCAAAAGGTTCTCATCCTTAATAGACTTCCAGCACATAGTCTACTATGACAATACTCATCTAGTATGTTCAGTGAAGTGACAGAAAATTGCAACGACAAAATTGGAATACGGGAGTGATGTTAGTCATTTGGCTGGTTTTTTATATTTTATGAAATCAAATTCCTAAGCAAGCAGTTTATGTATGCAAGTTTTAAGAAACTAGCCTCACATTATGGTCAGTTTGATTCAATTAATAGTTTCTTAAGGGAGCAAATAAACTAAATTTATTTGAAATTTTTAGATCAGGGTAAAAATAAATGAAAGTATGGGATAAGAGGGGAGAAAAGAAATTTAGTATGAAAAACCACTATCCCCCATCTTAACAGAATAAAAGGAGCATCATGAGATTTGAATAAACATGGAGTTATATTTATCTCAAAAGGCAAGAATGATCAAAAAGATACATTAAAGAGAGCTCTAAAGTGTTCCAAATGTTACTTAGAAGAGCATCAAGTTCCTCTGAATTAAATTAAATCCCTAGTTGTATTGTATTCATGGTGAACACAAGACAATCACTTGATTGCATGGTTCAGTACATAATCAGGGGAAGGGCAGCAAACTAAGTTCGAACTAGAAATGCAGGGGTTTAGCTCTGCATAAGCCATAGCAGGTAAATAAGAGTCCTTCAATGTATTGGAGAAAGCAGTCTGAGATTCTACTTATATTCATATTCTGCTCCTATTAGAGCTAACACACTCTAATCTTCTACTGAATTGGTGTTTTTACACCTCGATGATAACCTTTTTGGAGTAATTACTGAAGCCTCACTTTGAGCATGAAAGAAACAAAGTTTCTGATAACTTTTAAGTAACTTGTAATAAAGTTAAACTGGAGCTATCCAAGTTACTCAAGTCACCTGTAACACAGGTGTCAGATGTTACCTGTAATATGACAGATTGCTGATACATTGAGATAGTATACTAACTAGCTTTGATTATTTTTTCAAAGCTTCATACTAGTGAGCAAGGTGTTATTTAATGGACAAAGTAGTAGATACTAATTTAACCTTTCCTTGAACTGTTAATAGTATTTATTTCAGACCAGTTTCCCAACCATAGATGCACATTGGAATCACCTGGGAAGTTTCAGTGTTACTTATATCTGAGTTCTGTACTATCTAGTTCATGATTTAATTGTTCTAGGTTAGTGCCTGGATATTAGAATTTTTAAAAACTTCCCAGGTAATCTAGCTTGCAGCCAAGTTTGAGAACTCCCGTAGATTTTTTAATTAGGAAAGAATATGGTTTTGGACCTGATTGAAATCCTAATTTGCCAACTCTCTCTGCCCTTTTTAATGATTTCTGATTATCTGTATATAGAAAAAAGACTACTTCTTAAATTAAAACCACAGTAAAATGTTTAGTTCCTTGATACAGCTGTTAAAAAATTAGCTTAACTGTATGGTCACAAACTATGGCTTTATTCTTTCTCTGCCTGCCCTAATACCTGCGAATAACCGAACTTATTCTGTGCAGCCTCAAAAGGCTACTGCCCCTCTCTAAACTCAGCATTTTTGGGTGAATTTGCCTCTGCTGGTCATGGTAGTTTATACCTAACACCATTGGCATTTACATCAAAATCTGTGAATGCTTCTACTGCTATACTGGCAAATTGTTTCATCCATTAAAAGAGTAGATCATGTTTGAAGAATCTGACTCAGCTGATGCTTCAGTAGCCTCCAGTAGCCTTCAGATGGCATGAATATAGATCTAGAAAAGAATTCAGAGTTGAAACTTAGATTCGACTCTTATGTTAGCATACTAATGTTAGTCAGAGAGGAGCAAAAATAGTAACTTACCAGATTGTGACTGTAACCAGAAAAATCTAAAAGCATCAACTCTGAACTGAAGGATGTCTGTCTGATTTGAGCCTTGGTGATATGAAGGCAGACACAGCAACTTCTGATGACCATTCACCAAGTAACTAGGTATTTAAAGAGCACTGGTTAGTGAGTTGCTTTGTAGTTGGGAATTGACATGTGAACGTCATGTAACTTACTCATTGAAATCAATAAGGACATGTCAAGGAGTAGATTCTGCATTTGGAGTTAGTGTGGCTACACAAGTATCAATGACGAAAAGCCTTAGAACAATATGACACCCAGTGTGGACATCTGCGTGAATGGAAATACATCTGCAAGTGGGAATCGAGAATCCCTCTCAGCACTATAAGAATCTCTATGGAGATATCACCCATACAGCAACAGGGGTAAGAGGTAGCTTCTAATTTACTTGTGCTTCCACCTACCTGTCATCAGGCTCATGGTGAACTCCAGTCTCTGATGAAAGAAAAAGTGTAAAACTAATTTGGTAGGTCGGGCAGCTTTGCTGCTCACGTTGCTTCTCCTAAAGGAGGCATTAATAATAAACCAGTTAAGGATGGTAAAGTTTGGTGGCATGGCAGGGCAGTAGCAGCCATGAGACACCTTACCTGGAATAAGAACATTTCTTTGGAATGACAGGCGGATTAGTTCTCAGGATCCTAAAGTTGTTGGCAGGCAATGGGTTATAGTATAGAATTGTGGCATACCGCAACGTGTTGGGAGTCATCTAGATGCAGTCAGATAAATATTTCTCACTTTTCTAGGATGACTTCTAGAAAAAAAGAGCTAGCACGCTGTGGCAATAATTTTTGTGGCATTTTCCACCATCCCTTAAGACTTAAGAAGCCTTACATGTAACTGAGATTGACATGTTAATGCCATATGAAATTTGTATTCTAGACTGGTTTCTCCAAAGACCCATAGAAAACAACTGTGGCATAGATCCCAAGTTAACAATATGCATTAAGATAAATCTACATTTTACTCTTAATATTGCTAGTTATTAGTTGTATGGCCTCAGACTACCCAAACTCTCTACACCTGTTCTCTCACCTATAAAATGGTGAATGATAGGATTTATCTTAAAAAGTTGAGAGAAATTAATGGTTAGCACACTGCATCCCACACTTTATCCTATTGGCAGTTTGGCTTCATAATTATATTAAGCTTATAGAAATGATTACTTTTGATAGCTTGATCTAGCTTAATAAGATAATTGACTCTTTTTCAAGGTAGAAAACATTAAAATGAAGCAACTTGAATGTTATCCACAACATTCTGCACCATTTAAAGAAAAATTATAGGAGCTAGACTATAGTCAGACCACCCAAAATGATGCTGACAGAGGCAGGAGAAGAATTCACATCTTCTACTTTGGTTAAAATATTATTATTATAGGTCTCCATGGGATGACTTGTATTTCCAAACACACAAAAGAAAAAATGGCTTAGTATGCTTGGCAAATCTAGTCTCAATTCTTAAGTAAAGTCTATCTGCTTCCTTTGCAGCAAAAGAGAATCCCGGAAGCCCATGAAGTCACTTCATTTTTGTTACTTGTTTCGACAGCATAAGCCGTCTTGCCTAGAAACATCCCAAGAATGAGAGTTGATGAGTGTCAACCATGCATTTTATGTTAGCTTTTGCACAAAGACCCCTAAAGAAGTTGATTTGATAGGTGATGAGAGTAAGGTGGTGTGAAATAAAAATAAAATCCTACCCCCTATAACTGACTGAGCAGACCCCTTTTGGCCAAGAAGACTCCAAAAAAACTTTAAAAACTGTTTCCCAGCCATGATAAGGGAGACTAATCACATCTCACACATCCTCTTCCTCACCAACCACTACCAGACCTTTTTCCAAAGAATTAACAGAAACCAGCCCTAGAAAACAAAGAAAGAAAAACAGACACTTCCACTGATTTCAACCAACCACCTCATGCTGTGGCCAGATTCCCCTCCTTTTTCATGGTTTCAACATGACAACTCAGCACAAAGCATTCCTTCCTGATAAATGACCACCCACCAGGGATTGGTTCTGACCAGTTTACAGAGGTGGCTTACTAAGCACCCTTGCATCCTATATTTCACTTTTTGATGTATAGGGCCCAATTTTACTGCATTTTAATGTTAAGTCTCCACCCCAAAGTCAACATGGGACATACATGACAGACATGTTTCCTTACCATGTGATATGGTTTGGCTGTGTCCCTACCCAAATCTCATCTTGAATTGTAGCTCCCACAATTCTCATGTGTTTTTGGAGGGACCTAGTGGGAGATCACTGAATCATGGGGGCAGTATCCCCCATACTCTTCTCATGGTAGTGAATAAGTCTCATAAGATCTAATGGTTTTGTAAGAGGAAACCCCTTGTGCTTGTCTCTCCTTCTCTCTCTGGCCTGCCACCATGTAACACATGCTTTTCTCCTTCCATCATGATTGTGAGGTCTCTCTAGCCACGTGGAACTGTGAGTCCATTAAATCTCTTTTTCTTTATAAATTACCCAGTCTCAGGTATGTCTTTATCAGCAGTGTGAAAAATGGGCTAATACACTATGCATGTATGCAACGCCCCCCCCAACCCTGAATATTCACAGGTTCTGCTATAACCTGTTAAATATGTATGTTTAGCCAAGCTACTTAGCATAAGCCTCCTGTCCCACTCCTCCGTTTGTGAAGCAACTGCTCCACATCCCAGCCTTCAGGTTGCAACCCATTATAAGAAATAAGATTCTCCTTTCCAAATGTATAGATCTCATGATTTTAAGTTGACAGTGGTTGGGTATTTTGATCAACCTCTCAAAATGAATTTTAGAAGCAACTAGAAAAGCCAGACTTAAAAAAAAAAAAAAGACCTCTACTTCCCACCTATACCACAGTGTTCCCTTCTATTAGTCTCCTACTCAAACTGTGGCATCTTAACAGCACTTAGCGAGAAGTCTCACCTGTCTTATACTGCCATATTCATGAAGCCCAACTTCATGAATGCGTTGCTTACTGAGTCTAAATAGTTGTATTGGCAGCCAGCTGGGCAGACACTCAAATGGGAAGTATTCACCAACTGCCCTTTCCTAAATAACTCCCTCTGAAAGATTACCACCTTCTTGCCTTTCCAACAGTGCACCTTAACAGGAAATTATGAAGAGGAAGCCCTAGAAAGTGGAGTCCCCCAAGGGTCACAAGAAAGAGAAGCAGGAGAAGAGCCGTAGTGGTCTTACTGTCTCTAACCACATATTTGGAGGGAGTAGAACCCAAGGCATGAAAAGACCAAAGAGCAGCAGACCCCGAATCACTGCCTACAAGACTGATAGAAGCCCCACCTGGTGCCACTGGCCCATCTTACCTGCTTCCTACACCTAACTTTACAGCCACTTGGATGTGGCCTTTATAGCCATCCTCAAACCACTTGGCAGCTGTTCTAGGCTCTGAGGTCAGGTTAAAAATAATGGAAGCAAGAATGGTGATCTACACCTGGGATTCAGCCAGCCTCTCTCTGATTTAAGAAAGATCCTCAAAGAGGAAGGAATCAAATGTTGAAATATTTTCAACTTTTCTTAAGAAGGCACATGTTGTATTCGTTTTGGGTGGTTGATGAGGCCCCGAATAGGGTTGTAACTAACAAAGATGCAAGGTATACTTTCCTTGTAATCAACAACTGCCTTAAGTTGGTGAATAATTTGGTTAAATGGAATTTTAAATCAAAGACATAAGAGTTTAATTAGGAACTATTCTTACCCTACCGAAGTTCACAGGCAGCTGTGCTGATTTCTTTTTCCTGCCAGAATTTTGACAAACTATAAGGGAGAGGAATTTTAAAACAAGTAGCACAACAATGCAGTAGGTAGCATAACAACACAATAGGCCATTAGATGCTTTCTACACCAGCCAGGAGGATTGATTAAGTGAAGTAGCCCAACAGAAGACAGTGTGAGCCCTGGAAGGCGATAAAATTGTCCCAAATAAACAGAGCCTAGAGGCCCAAAAGCTGTGCTTGCTTTATTTTTAATACTCTATTTTATCCTCTTTGGCAATTTTTTTCTTGCTTCCCAATCTTTGAATTCTATAATTTGTACACTCTTACATGATAATTCTCAAAGATCAATGTGCTTAAGATACATTTCACAAATTTGCTTAAAATGCAGATTGCTCCCACTCTACCCCCAACTTGGTTTTGAAAGATCTGGGTTGGAAAGCAGCAGGTGGTTTGGTGCAGTTGAGACATTTGCTAAACCCATTGTGTCTGTTCTCTCAGCTCTTCACCCTCTACCATCACTATTTCCTATGCCTTTTATACCTCAATCCATGTATTATCTGCCTTTCCAATTCCCCTTATTCAAGGGCCACCTGATAAACTCAAAATCTTAAGTTAAAAAAACAAAAACAAAAATATTCTGGGACATAACAATATACAAGGCAGAAGACAAAACCTATACAGCTGTGGTATTCCCTAAAAGGAAATTAGCATTTTTACCACGGATGGTAAGATCCAAATCATTCTAGATTCTGGGGAAGCCACCAAATTCTGAGGACTCTTGAAATTCTCTCTAGGAGGTTCTGGATGGTCCCAAGAAGTTAAAACAGAGGTGGTAATACAAGAATAAACCTTTGAGCACAAAACTGGAAGGAACTGGAAGAGATAATTTAGAATGTATAGGTCAGAAAAGCAAACTTCAGAGAGATTAGGTAATAGATTAATGGCAAATTCATTGGTGAGTGGTTACTGACATTTCTGAGAAGGCAGTCTATATGGCTGATCACTTTCTGCTAGGCCCACTCCAATCCCAACCGCCATATAAGTCGAAAGGCAAACGGGGAGTTCTGAAGAACATTATTCCTATCAAATCCATTGGCTGCGGTTTTGCCTGAAAGGGGATATATTTCTATATAACATAAAAAGTTGAGGTCCAGAGATAGGATGGGAGTACTCAAAATTACCCCAGGAGTGCAGCATCGGAATTATACAGAAGCCCCCACCTTGTTGCAAACACCTTGCTGATTGAGTGCTGCACCTCTCCTGTCAAGCATAGTTATGTTTATTCTTCATGAGCATTAATGACAGACATAAGTCTAATGTTTTATATATTTTCAGGAGGCATATCTCTAAAACTACATAAGAATGAAAAACTTAACTTAAAAATAACTAGTACTACTTAAAACTGTATGCCTTAACTGTGAAATCCCGTTCTGACTTCTGCTTTCCTGGTTCTTCAAGTAAGCAAACTCTTAAAAGTAGCCCACCCAGTTCCAACCTCCTCCCTAAAAAGATCAATGTTCTTGAAAAAACAAAATAGTGCAGACTCTGATAAGAACCATGTCAATGATAAGCAGTAAATCCAGACAGACTTTTTGTCATATATCTGTGATGTGCGTATATAACTTCATGTGTGGGAGGGGGTGGTGTATGTGTGTAAGAAAGAGAGAGAGATTGATTTAGATTTGATTTGAATGTTCTTTTGAAATTAAGAGACATTTTAAGAGTGGATAGTACTAATTACTTAGAGTAATATATTTAAAAAGACATGTAATGTAATATATTATTATTAATGACATTATGATTATCAAAATAGATTAAAATAATCATAGTAAAAAGCCAAATCACTGACAAAACCAAGGATGTTTTATATAGAATGTCTTGGAGTTATTTCTCCACTCTTCAATCCTGTGAGGTGTAAATTGTTCTAACTCCAATCTTGGTCTCTTTTACTCACTCCAAGCAAGGCGGAAACTCTTACCGAATTACTAAATCTGAGAAAGGAACCTGAGCAAATGTAGTGGCCCCCACCCTTTGCTACAACGGAGAGTCTGTCCTGAGAGATGTCCCTGTTTCTGCATGGTGAAAGTCCTCCTGGCTATCTGGTGGATCATTCTGTTTAATTCTAGATTCTCGTGTTAGTAAGCCCTTGAGGTAACAGATCGCAATTGCTGTGTGACAACAAATATGGCACATTGGCCACATCAACTTGTTTGCATTTTATGTCTGTCTTATTCAGAAAGCTGGTCAGAGATGTAGGACACTTCATCTTCATCTCGTCCCCCTATAGTTTCCCTCCCCTTCTTGTGTCTTATTCCTGTGTCTGCATGCAGAGGTTCCCTTTTCTTTGGTAGCAGACTTCGGAAGCATGCTGTTTCACTGTATGTGTTAACTTGACTGTGCCATGGGATGCTCAGCTATTTGGTCAAACATTATTCTGGGTGTTTCTCCAAATATGTTTTAGATGAGATTAACATTTAAATTGGTAGATTGAGTAAAGCACATTGCTCTCCCTAATGTGGGTGGGCCTCATCCAATCAGTTGACAGCCTGAATGGAACAAAAAGACTGATCCTCCTCTGAGTAAAAGAGGATTCTTCTTGCCTGACTCCCTTAAGACTGGGATGGGACATCAGCTTTCTTCCTGTCTTTGGATGCAAACCAAAGCACCGGCCATGCCTCAGCCTTAAGTCTACTGGCCTTTAGACAGAAATTAAGCCCTTGGACTTCATGTATCTCCAGCTTGCCAACTCACCCTGTGTCAAATAGATACACAGACACACAGATAATTCATCAACACACACACCAACACTCACATGAGTTAAACTTGCCTGGATATTTTTTTGAATATCCATTTGAATGGACTTGCACTAATCCTTCTTTTGTGGGCCTTCCTTCTCTCAGATCTCTTATCTGCATGAGCCCAGCAAGTATTGCACAGTCCATTTTTAAAGCCTGCCCAAGAGCTCCTTTTGGTTCCACAGATTGATCTCAAGGCCTAATGGTTTTTAGTATTAAATATACCAAGCAAGAAAGCCTAACATCTCTTTTCATGGGTCAGTATAATTCAAACAATCCTATCCTGGACATTCTAAATTTGGTAGGCCCTGGGTACAGCCAAGAATTTGAAGTTTTAGTAAATACTGTTAGGCTTATAAATCCTGGAATTTTGGTAAAAACAGCCGCTAAGTGGGGGCATTAAAAAAGATTGTAAAGATAATCTTTACAATCCCAATTGTAAAGATAGTTTATACCTTAACTAAGCAGGTGTATGTCTTCTCAATGGAGCATCCATTTTAATGCAGATTCAAATCATAAATGAATCATTAGATAATACCATATGGTCATTTTATTTAAATAACAGAATGAAGCCTAAATTTGGATCTCAGATTACCAACTTAGTTTATTTTTTTCAATTCCAATAATACTGACACTTTAATAAACGATCCAGGTGCTAAACAAGGAAGCACACTAAAGACTGGTGATTCCACATTTAAAAATATGATGGGCTAGCTGGGTGCAGTGGCTCACGCCTGTAATCCCAGCACTTTGGGAGGCCGATGAGGGTGGATCACGAGGTCAGGAGTTCAAGACCATCCTGGCTAACACGGTGAAACCCTGTGTCTACTAAAAATACAAAGAATTAGCCAGACATGGTGGCGGGCACCTGTAGTCCCAGCTACTAGGGAGGCTGAGGCAGGGGAATGGCGTGAACCTGGGAAGCGGAGCTTGCAGTGAGCCAAGATCACGCCACTGTACTCCAGCCTGGGCGACAGAGCGAGACTCCATCTCACAAAAATGTAAAATAAATAAATAAAGATGGGTTGAGAGGAAGGGTCCCAAACTCTGCAATGTGTTAAATGAACAAACAAAATAGCCCCCAAAAAGTGGCCTTTTGGAGTTCAGCAACCCTACTCTGAATCCCAGAAATTCTTTTTGCCACGTTTGAGCTTTGCAACTAGGAAAAAACTAATTAACATTTAATAAGGATCACATACACCACTCATCGAATAGGCTATTAAGATTTATCTTGTGAGATTTTAAGGATAATGTTAGTAGTTTAGGTGCTAACAGGTATCCAATAAATTATGGATGTTACTTTTTATTTGTTACCATTTTCATGTTTCTAGTTATATCGGTCTTCTTTGAGATAACTTTATATGGAGGATGGAAAACCTCCCAGGAGTCCATGGAAGAGAAGGATGCAGTGACCTAGGTTCATCTGGGTGAGAAAGAGCAGCCCCGGCACATGGGTTAGTGGACTCTGCTCCAAGGCGTTTCTCCAAGGTTAGCTCCTGGGCCACCTGCAGTAGGATCTCCTGTGCACTTCTAAGGCAAATTCTGGAGCCTACCCCAGGACCTCTTCAAGCAGTCAGTATTGGTGGTGGAGCCCAGGAATCTACATTTGTAAACAAGGGTCTTGGTTTCTTTTATATATAAAAGTTTGAGAACTACTAAAATAGAAGTACTCCCCTTATCTACAATACTGTCTAACACTGTCCTCAAATAAGAACATTTGAGATCTCTCAAGGGAGTTTCAAAAGCCTCAAATACATACCCTTTCTATCAAACATTTACTGATTTTATAAATTCCCATTTTTCATCCCAGCACTTTCTTAGCTGGAAGTCCACTTGTAGGGTAATAGGGGTCTGTGAAACCTCCAAAGTTCATTAGATTTTGTACGGATGTGCATTTTTCTAGATAAAGTGTCCTGGTTCATAGATTTCAAGATTCCTATAGGATTTTACAATGGAGTTGCAAAATTTAAAGTAGAGTCCACCCAGAAAGATTTGAGAACAGATTTGTTCTCAACATCTCTTTTGGGTGCCTAAAACATAACAAAGTACAAGGCTTAACAGTTAAATATTTGTTACATGCCCTTATTTGTCTGCATGTCAGTTCCTTTAAGCATGCTTTGACTTATTTGAATTAAGTATGCCTGCATTCTGAACTCTCCATTTGCCTTACACAAACAGAGAACAAAAGAACAGGCCTGTCTATGCTTCTTTTTCAGTAATGTTACCTCTAAGGAGCATAGGGTGTCTTTGCTTTTCTGTGGAATAAATTAACTTTAACATTTCTCTGATGAGAGTTGCAGATTCATCTGATACCAGGTGCAGAAACAAATCTTTGAAACTCTAGACATTAAGGATAAAGGAGGACCCCAAGGCACAAAGCAGATGTTGAAAGTAATAATTGAGACAGAAATTTTAATCAGTTCTTCTGTTTTTCAGAGACAATTCTGTTTCCTGGATTAATAGGGAGCTGTTGAGATGTTGAATTGCCCAGGTGTGGCAAGATACTGTCCTACCCTTCTAACCTTGGGAAGCAGAGAGCCCAGGGTACACTTATTTTCAAAGATTTAAAGTCATCTAGAAAAAACTGCCTGTTTATTCTTAAAATAATAATCCCGTTGATTTATAACCTGCTAGGCTTTGGAGTCAAAACAGGAGGTTGTTTGTTTGAATTTTTTTTGTTGTTTCGGGGAGGTACATTACTAAGATCTTTCAAATTCTTCCATAATATTTAGTGTGATAAAACGTCACACACAGGGCCTGTCTGGGGATGGGGAGCGGGGGGAGGGATAGCATTAGGAGAAATACCTAATGTAGATGACGGGTTGATGAGTGCAGCAAATTAATATGGCACGTGTATACCTACCTAACAAACCTGCACGTTCTGCACATGTATCCCAGAACTTAAAATATAATAATAAAAATAAATAAATAAAATATTTAATTCATGAAGTTCATGAATATTATGTGAAAACATGTAAACTATTTTCCATTTGGTATGTACATCCCCTTACCAAACTAGGATGGAAGACTAAACATTTCGAATGTTCACATTTTCATTCCTGGCCTGGCGCGGTGGCTCACGCCTGTAATCCCAGCACTTTGGGAGGCTGAGGCGGGCGGATCACGAGGTCAAGGAGATCAAGACCATCCTGGCTAACACGGTGAAACCCCGTCTCTACTAAAAATACAAAAAAATTAGCTGGATGTGGTGGTGGGTGCCTATAGTCCCAGCTACTCTGGAGGCTGAGGCAGGAGAATAGCGTGAACCCAGGAGGCGGAGCTTGCAGTGAGATCACGCCACTGCACTCCAACCTGGCCGACAGAGCAAGACTCTGTCTCAAAAAAAAAAAAAAAAAGAAAGAAAAAGAAAAATTCATTCCAGTGATGTGTGATGTGGTAGGCAGTTTCTAAGATGGACCTCAGTGATCCTCACCTCCTGGTTTCCATTCCCTTGTGTAATCTCTATCCTTTGAGTATGGCTGAAACTAGTGACTACTTTCTAATGAATTGAACATAGTAAAAGTGATGGGATGTCATTTCTAAAATTAGGTACCCAGAGACTGTGGCTTCTATACCCTGCCTGCCCTCCATCTCTCTCTCTCTTTATCTCTCTGCCCTTGTTCTGGGGAAAGCAAACTGCCACATCATGAAGTACCCCTATGGAGAGGCCCACAAACCTAGAAACTAATGTCTCTGGTTAAACATCAGTCACAAGCTGAAACCAGTCAAGCAGACATGTTATAAGCTCAGATGGGAGCTCTATCCCTTATTGACTGTGGAAATGACTCTAGTGTAAGCTGATAGTTTTTGTGATTGCAGCCTTAGGAGAGACCCAAAGACATAGCATTCAGCTAAGCAGAGCACTGATTCCTGGTGGCAGAAACTGTGAGATAAAAACTATTTGTTGCATTAGGCCACTAAGTTTTGAAATATTTTGTTACAGAGCAGTAGAGAGCTAAAATAACTAGAAAGAAATCATAATTTACCCTCATGAGAAAAAGATGTATCTCTGGACAGTAGTGACCCATTCAACTTATCCTGTAAATTTGTGGTTTTCACAACAAAAACTATTAAGATTTGAAGTTAAAAGAATGAGATGTGTGCATAAAGCCAGCCAAGTAGCTTTTTAAACATCACAAGCATTACAGTACTAACTAGGCTTCTAGGAAATGAAACAATGAGAGTTTAGTATTTATTAAACTGTGAGTATGTGCCTGATTCTGCATAAAGGCTTTGTATGGACCATTCCACTGAATTCTCACAATTACCCACATGTTATTAAGATGGACATTTTACCACTGAGAAAATTAAGTTAACGAGATGTTGAATACATGTAAGTACAGAGACCAGTGACACTATAAAGCAACCACACAAACAAGACTGCATAATAACAAGCTAACAACATGACAGGATCAAATCCATACATGTCAATACTAACCTTGAATGGAAATAACTTTAAATGCCCCAATTATAAGGCATAGAGTGGCAAGCTGGATAAAGAAGCAAGACCCAAAGGCATGCTGCTTCAAGAGATTCATCTTACATGCCGTGACAACCATAGGCTCAAAGATATATCTCAATAGATGCAGAAAAGCTTTTGATAAAATTCATGTTATGAACTTTCAACGAATTAAGCATGAAGGAACATACTTCAAAATAGTAAGAGCCATCTGTGACAAAATCATAGACAACACCATACTGAATGGGCAAAAGCTGGAAGCATTCCACTCTAAAACCAGCACAGAATAAAGTTTTCTCACCCTTCCTATTCAACATGGTACTAGAAGTTCTGGCCAGGGCAATCAGGCAAGAGAAAGAAATAAAAGGTATACAAATAGGAAGAAAGGAAGTAAATTGATCCCTGTTTGCAGACAACATAATCCTATGTCTAGAAACTTCATACTCTCTACCCAAAAGCTCTTTTTCTTATAAACAACTTCAGCAAAGTTTCAGGATACGAAATTGATGTACAAAACCCAGTAACATTCCTATATACCAACAACAATATCCAAGGTGAGAGTCAAATCAAGAATGCAATTCCATTCACAACAGCCATGAAAAGAATAAAATGCATAGGAATACATGTAATCAGGGAAGTGAAAGATCTCTACAACCAGAATTACAAAACACTGCTGAGAGAAATCAGAGATGACACAAACAAATGAAAAAATAGTCCATGCTCATGGATTCGAAAAATCAATATTGTTAAAATGGCCATACTGCCCAAAGCAATATAAAGATTCAGTTCTATTTCTATCAAACTACCAATGACATTCTTGGCACAATTAAAAATACTATTTTAAAATATATGTGGAACTCAAAAAGAGCCCAAATAGCCAAGGCTTTCCTAAGCAAAAAGAACAAAGCTGGAGGCATCGTGTTTCCTGACTTCAAACTATATTATAGGTCTACAGTAACCAAAACAGCATGATACTGGTAAAAAACAGACATATCGTCCAGTGGAACAGAATAGAGAGCCCAGAAATAAGGCTACACACCTACAACCATCTGATCTTCAACAAAGTCGACAAAAATAAGCAATGGAGAAAGGACTGCCTATAAAATAGTGCTGGAAGGCTCGCCACATGGAGAAGATTGAAACTGGACTGCTTCCTTACACCACATACAAAAATTAACTCAAAATGGATTAAATACTCAAATGCAAAACCTAAAACTATAAAAACCCTAGAAGGTAACCTAGGAAATACTACTCTGGACATAGGACCTGGCAAAGTTTCCATGACAAAGATGCCAAAAGCACTTGCAACAAAAGCAAAAATTAACAAATAGAATCCTATTAACCTAAAGAGCTTCTACACAGCAAAATAACTATCAACACAGTAAACAGACAACCTTCAGAATGGAGGAAAATATTTGCAAGCTATATATCCAACAAAGGTCTAAAATCCAGAATCTATAAGGTAATTAAACAAAATAACAAGCAAAAAACAAACAACCCCATTAAAAAGTGTGCATAGGATATCAACAGATATTTTCAAAAGAAGATATACATGTGGCTAACAACCATATAAAAAAATGCTCAATGCCACTAATAATTAGAGAAATGCAAATCAAAACCACAATGAGATACCATCACATACCAGTCAGATGACTATTATTAGAAAGTCAAAAAATAATAGATGCTGGTGAGGTTGCAGAAAAAAAGAAAAAACAGCATACTTATTTACTGCTGGGGGAATATAAATTAGTTCAGTCACTGTGCAAAACAGTTTGGCAATTTCTCGAATAACTCAAAGTAGAATTACCACCTGATCCAGCAATCCTAATATTGGGTATAGGCCCAAAGGATTACAAATCAATCTGCGCTAAAGACATATCCACAGGTATGTTCATCACATTATTCACAAAGCAAAAACGTGGAATCAACCTAAGTGCTCATCAGTGGTTGACTGGATAAAGAAAATGTGGTTTTTTTTCTTGTAAATTTGTTTGAGTTGTTTGTAGGTTCCGGATATTAGCCCTTTGTCAGATGAGTAGATTGCAAAAATTTTCTCCCATTCTGTAGGTTGCCTCTTCACTCTGATGGTAGTTTCTTTTGCTGTGCAGAAGCTCTTTACTTTAATTAGATCCCATTTGTCAATTTTGGCTTTTGCTGCTGTTGCTTTTGGTGTTTTAGACATGAAGTCCTTGCCCATGCCTATGTCCTGAATGGTACTACCTAGGTTTTCTTCTAGGGTTTTTATGGTATTAGGTCTAACATTTAAGTCTCTAATCCATCTTGAATTAATCTTCGTATAAGGAGTAAGGAAAGGATCCAGTTTCAGCTTTCTACTTATGGCTAGCCAATTTTCCCAGCACCATTTATTAAATAGGGAATCCTTTCCCCATTTCTTGTTTCTCTCAGGTTTGTCAAAGATCAGATGGCTGTAGATGTGTGGTATTATTTCTGAGGACTCTGTTCTGTTCCATTGGTCTATATCTCTGTTTTGGTACCAGTACCATGCTGTTTTGATTACTGTAGCCTTGTAGTATAGTTTGAAGTCAGGTAGCATGATGCCTCCAGCTTTGTTCTTTTGACTTAGGATTGTCTTGGCAATGCGGGCTCTTTTTTGGTTCCATATGAACTTTAAAGCAGTTTTTCCAATTCTGTGAAGAAACTCATTGTTAGCTTGATGGGGATGGCATTGAATCTATAAATAACCTTGGGCAGTATGGCCATTTTCACAATATTGATTCTTCCTATCCATGAGCATGGTATGTTCTTCCATTTGTTTGTGTCCTCTTTTATTTCACTGAGCAGTGGTTTGTAGTTCTCCTTGAAGAGGTCCTTTACATCCCTTGTAAGTTGGATTCCTAGGTATTTTATTCTCTTTGAAGCAATTGTGAATGGAATTTCATTCCTGATTTGGCTCTCTGTTTGTCTGTTACTGGTGTATAAGAATGCTTGTGATTTTTGCACATTAATTTTGTATCCTGAGACTTTGCTGAAGTTGCTTATCAGCTTAAGGAGATTTTGGGCTGAGACAATGGGGTTTTTGAGAGAAAAAAACAAACAACCCCATCAAAAAGTGGGCAAAGGATATGAACAGACATTTCTCAAAAGAAGACATTCATACAGCCAACAGACACATGCAAAAATGCTCATCATCACTGGCCATCAGAGAAATGCAAATCAAAACCACAATGAGATACCATCTCACACCAGCTAGAATGGCAATCATTAAAGTCAGGAAACAACAGGTGCTGGAGAGGATGTGGAGAAATAGGAACACTTTTACACTGTTGGTGGGATTGTAAACTAGTTCAACCATTATGGAAAACAGTATGGCGATTCCTCAAGGATCTAGAACTAGATGTACCATATGACCCAGCCATCCCATTACTGGGTATATACCCAAAGGATCATAAATCATGCTGCTATAAAGACACATGCACACGTATGTTTATTGCAGCACTATTCACAATAGCAAAGACTTGGAATCAACCCAAATGTCCATCAGTGACAGACTGGATTAAGAAAATGTGGCACATATACACCATGGAATACTATGCCGCCATAAAAAAGGATGAGTTTGTGTCCTTTGTAGGGACATGGATGCAGCTGGAAACCATCATTCTTAGCAAACTATCACAAGAACAGAAAACCAAACACTGCATGTTCTCACTCATAGGTGGGAACTGAACAATGAGATTACTTGGACTCGGGAAGGGGAACATCACACACCGGGGCCTATCATGGGGAGGGGGGAGGGGGGAGGGATTGCATTGGGAGTTATACCTGATGTAAATGACGAGTTGATTGGTGCTGACGAGTTGATGGGTACAGCACACCAACATGGCACAAGTATACATATGTAACCAACCTGCACGTTATGCACATGTACCCTAGAACTTAAAGTATAATAATAAAAATTTTAAAAAAAAGAAAATGTGGTAAATATATATCATGGAATACTATGTCTGTAAAAAAGAATGAGATCATATCCTGTGCAGTAGCATGGATGGATTTGGAGGACACTTTCCCAAGTGAACTAACACAGGAACAGAAAACCAAATACTGCACATTCTCACTTATAAGTGGGAGCTAAACATTGAGTATATATGGACACAAAGAAGGGAACAACAGACACTGGGGCCTACTTAAGGATGGAAGGAGAGTGAGGATTGAAAAACTACCTATTGGGTACTAGGTTTATTACCTGAGTGGTAAAATAATCTGTACACCAAATCCCTGTTACATCCAATTTACCCATATAACAAACCTGCATACATACCCCTGAACCTAAGATTTAAAAAAAAGAGAGAAATAGTAAATAACTTTTCCAGTTCACCTAGTTAGAATTTAAATCCAGATCCTTCTGACACTACAACCTATGTTTATTTGAAAGCATGGCACTCTGGAGAAACCTAACAAGGAAGACATTAAGTAGTTTACATATAACTTTCTTTACTAAGTCCATTCATTGTTAATAGGGAGTCATTTTCCAAAGTACAAAAAGTCCTAACTATTAAATTAACCTGTGATTCTTTCAATGAATTCATAAAAATACGTAAAACATTACAATATATATATTTTGTATATATACTGTATTATATATATAATATATGTATACACTGTATTAGTCCATTTTCATGCTGCTGATAAAGACACATCCAAGACTGGGTAATTTATAAAGGAAAAGAGGCTTAATGGACTCACAGTTCCATGTAGCTGGGGAGGCCTCACAATCATGGCAGAAGGTGAAAGGCACATCTTACATAGTGGAAGACAAGAAAGAATAAGAGCCAAGTGAAAAGGGGAACCCCTTATAAAATCATCAGATCTTGTGAGACTTGTTCACTACCATAGGAACAGTGGAAGGGAAACTGCCCCTATGATTCAATTATCTCCCACCAGGGCCCTCCCACAACACATGGGAATTACGGGAGTTACAATTCAAGATGAGATTAGGGTGGGAACACAGCCAAACCATATCATATACCATTTGATAGCAACTATTTTATATACTCTGAAGACAGTTAAATACAACCAAGATATTTTAGAATTGCATGAACCTACACAAAAGACATATATATGATAATAACATTTAAAATTTTTCTTTCCATTCTTTTTTCTTGCTCAGAAGAATCTTGACCAGAATTATAGAACCATATAACCATAAACAGTTGAAAGAGAATGAGGTATTTTTATCTAGTCCAATAATTTCATTTAGACATGAGAAAATGAAAGTCTTTATTTGCTTATAGCCACATAACTAGTTAAGTCAAGTAAGAATTAAAACTAGAACTTGAAAATTTTTAAAGAAGTCAAGAAAAACAAAGAACTGGCAAGACAAGTAAAAATACAGAGGTACAGATTTTAACTCAATTATATTAGTAATGTTATTAACATAAGTAGACTAAATATTCCACTTAAAGGACTATACTATTCTGTATAAAAAATAAAATGAAACTATGTGCTTTTTACAGGAGACACACCTTCAATATAAGAATATAAAAAAATTTAAAAGTCAATAGATAAAAAAACCTATATACTACGTGAATCATAAGCCAAAAATGGGAATATAAATATATTAATTTAAAAAGTGTACTTCTAGGTAAGAAATATTAACAGAAAAGTGACAGAAGAGAAGCAATGGATAAATCTATAGTCATAGTTGCAGATACTACCATATCCCTTTCAGTAACAGGAAAAATAGGTTTTTAAAAAGTAAGGATTAGAATATTTGAACAACTTAATTGCTAAATGTAACCTAATTAACTATAATATTTTATTCAAGAGCTGGAGGGTAATCTATTCCAAAATCTCACAGAACTTATACCAAATTCGTTTAATTTTGTTTAATCTTGTTATTTTGTCATTGAACAAATCAACAAATTTAGAAAATTGAAATAATAAAATGTGCATTTATTTAATAGTAATCTTAAGCTAGAAATCAACAACATAAAGTTGAATAAAAACTCAAGTATTTAGAAATTAAGCAATATACATCCAAATTACTCATGAGTTAGTGAACTAAACACAATGGAAAGGAAAACATTAATGAAATAATGACATTCTAAAACTTGTAAAATGCAGTTAAAGCAGTTCTTTGCAGAAAATTTATAGCATTAATACATATATTAGAAAAGAAGCTATGAAACCAATAGCAAACTAGATCTAACAGAGAAGAAAGGAAATAATAAAGACAAAAGCAGAAATCAATGAAATAGAAAGCAGATATAAAATTGAGAAAAATCAACAAAGCCAAAAGTCAAATTTTAAAATATCAATTAAAATTTAAACTTCCAATAATACTATATAGATAGAGAGAAGGGAGTGGGAGGGAGAAGATAAATTATAAAGATCAGGAATAATAAAGGCACCATTACTTTAGAAGCTACAGATATCAAAAAGATAAGATAGTTTATACTAATAAATACATAAGCATTTTTACTACTAAATGTGGCAATTTGAATGAAATATATAAAGTTTACATAAATTACATTATCACAACTGACAAAAAGTATAATTTAATATTTATTAAGAAATTACTTAAATATTTTTCATAATTTAATAAGCCCAGATGGCTTTAATGGTGAATTCTTTAAAAAAACACTTAAGTAAGTATTAATACCACATTTGTTGGCTTGATTTCAAAAAGGCAAGTGTCATTTCACACTTGAAACTCAGTCCATCTAATGAACTTCTTTAATGAAATATATGGAAAAAGCATATGATTATCTCAATAGGTGCAGAAAAAAATGTAGTTTATAAAATTAAATGAACATTCATGATATTCTTAGCAAGCTAGAAATAGAAAGCTATGTTTCTAAATAATTTACAAAATACATAAAAATACTTAATGTTGACTTTTTGGAAGCCTAATTTCTCAGATCTAACATGAGATAAGAATGTCCAATTATCATGACTTCCACTTAACCTTGTGCTGGATACCCTACCTAGTGTTATAAGGCAAAAAATAAAATAAAATATATAACTGGAAAGAAGAAAATAAAAAAGTGATTATTTGCAGACAATGAGATTTTTGTACATACAAAATCTCAAATAACTGACAAACCATTACAGTTAAATAATTTTAGCAGAGTGCTAGGTCACAGAAAGATAAAGTCACCATTAAAATTATTTCTATAAACTAGCACCTAACAAATGGAAAATTAAAAAGCTAAAATAATAATTACATCAAATGTCTATGAATAAACCTAACCAACACACCTCCAGGGAAAACTACAAGATATTACTGATAAAATTTTGTAAATCATAAACGTAATATATTAAGCCATGAATTGGTAGACTCAAATTATAAAATTTAAAAATTTAAAACCCTAAGCATATTATATTAAGTCATGAATTGGTGGACTCAAATTATAAAATTTTCAATTATTTTGTCCTAAAATATATTTATAAACTCAATGCAATACCAACCAAAATCCCAGCAGATTTCACTGGGAAAATTGACACTTTAATTATTCCATTTACATGGAAATCCAGTCAAGAATATTGAAGACAATTTGGGAAAATAATTTTAAAAAAAGAACTTACATTAAAAGATATAAAGACTGTTTTGTACTAGCAAGCATTAAGGTAATAACCTTAAATGTAAATGGACTAAATGCCCCAATTAAAAGACACAGAATGGCAAGCTGGGTAAAGAGCCAAGACCCATTGGTATGCTGTCTTGAAGAGACCTGTCTCATCTGCAGACACAAATAGGCTCAGATAAAGGGATAAAGGAACATTTAACAAGAAAACTTTTTTTAAAAATTGTGACTGCAATGCTAGTTCCTGACAAAACACACTTTAAACCAACAAAGATCAAAAAAGACAAAGAAGGGCATTACATAATGGTAAAAGGTTCAATTCAACAAGAAGAGCTAACTATCCTAAATATATATACAGCCAATACAGGAGTACCCAGATTCATAAAGCAAATACTTAGAGACCTACAAGGAGACTTAGGCTGCCACACAAGAATAGCGAGAGCCTTTAACACCCCCCTGACAATGTTAGGCAGATCATTGAGACAGAAAATTAACAAAGATATTCAGGATCTGAACTCAGCTCCGGGTCAAATGGACCTGATAGATATCTATAGAACACTCCACCCAAATTCAACAGATTATACATTCTTCTCATCGCCACACAGCACTTACTCTAAAAATGATCACATAATCCAAAGTAAAACACTCTTCAAGCTATTGCCAAAGAACTGAAATCATAACAGACAGTCTCTGAGACTACAGCATAATCAAATTAGAACTCAAAATTAAGAAATTCACTCAAAACCACACAACTACATGGAAATTAAACAATCTGCTCCTGAATGACACTTGGATAAACCATAGAATTAAGACAGAAATCTAGAAGTTATTTGAAACTAATGAGAACAAAGAGATGATATACCAGAACCTCTGAGATGAAGCTAAAAGAGTGTTAAGAGGAAAATTTATAGCTCTAAATTCCCACATCAAGAAGCTAGAAAGAACTAAAGTTAACATAACATCTCAACAAAAAGAACTAGAGAACCAAGAGAAAAAAAAATAAGCTGGAGCTAGCAGAAGAAAAGAAAAGACCAAGATCAGACTAAACTGAAGGAGATAAAGACATGAAAAGCCCTTCAAAAAATCAATGAATCCAGGAGCTGTTTTTTTTAAAAAAAATTAATAAAATAGATACACTGCTAGCTAGACTAACAAAGAAGAAAAGAGGGAAGAATCAAATAAACACAATCAGAAATTATATGGGGGATATCACCTCTGACCTCACAGAAATACAAACAACCATCAGAGAATACTATAAACACTTCTATGCACATA
Source organism: Piliocolobus tephrosceles (assembly GCF_002776525.5). NCBI lineage: Eukaryota > Metazoa > Chordata > Mammalia > Primates > Cercopithecidae > Piliocolobus > Piliocolobus tephrosceles. The sequence goes on along the minus strand of NC_045441.1, from coordinate 125,597,024 downwards.
AACTGGATAATCTGCAAGAAATGGATGAATTCCTGAACACATACATACATCCTCCCAAGTCTGAACCGGGATGAAACTAAATCTCTGAATAGACCAATACAGAGTCCTGAAATTGAGGCAGTAATAAAGAGCTGCCAAGAAAAAAAGCCCAGGATCAGATGGATTCACAGCTGAATTCGACCAGAGATACAAAGAAGAGCTGGTACCATTTCCACTGAAAGTACCCCAAAAACAATGAAAAGAAGAGACTTCTCCCTAACTAATTCTATGAGGATAACATCATCCTGATACCAAAACCCAGCAGAGATACAACAAAAAAAAGAAAACTTCAGGCCAATATCCTTGCTGAATATTGATGCAAAAATTCTCAATAAAATAGTGGCAAACCAAATTCAACAGCACAACAAAAAGCTTAGCCACCACAATCAAGTTGGCTTCATCCCTGGGATACAAGGTTGGTTCAATATAGGTAAATAAATCAATGTGATTCATCACATAAACAGAATAAAAACAAAAATCACATGATTGTCTCAACAGATGCAGAAAAGGTCTTTGATAAAATCCAACACCTCTTCATGTTAAAAACCCTCAATAAACTAGGTTTGAATAAAACATATCTCAAAATAATAAGAGCCATATATGACAAACCCATAGCCAATATCATAGTGAATGGGCAAAAGCTGGAAGCATTTCCCTTGAGAACCAGCACAAAACAAGGACGACCTCTCTCACCACTCCTATTTAACATAGTATCGGGAAGTCAGGCAACAGAAAGAAATAGAGCATATTCAAACAGGAAGACAGGAAGTCAAAAATTATTTTTGTTTGCAGATGACATGATCCTATCTCTAGAAAACACTACTGCCTAAGGCCCAAAGCATCTTAAGCTGATAATTAACTTCAGCAAAGTCTCTGAATATGAAATCAGTGTGCAAAAATAGCTAGCATTCCTATAAGCAACAACAGGCAAGCAGAGGGCCAAATCATGAATAAACTCCCATTAACAATTGCTATAAAAGTAATCAAATACCTAGGAATACAGCTAAAAAAGTAAGTAAAGGACCTCTTCAAGGAGAACTAAAAACCACTGCTTGAGGAAATCAGAGAAGATGCAAACAAATGGAAAAACATTCCATGTTCATGGATAGGATAAATCAATATCATGAAAATGGGCATATTGTTCAAAGTAATTTACAGATTCAATGCTATTTCCATCAAACTACCATCAACTTTTTTCAAAGAATTAGAGAAAGCTATTTTAAAATTTATGTGGGCCAAAAAGAGCCTGAATAGCCAAGACAATCGTAAGCAAAAAATAACAAAGCTGGAGGCATCACACTACCCAAATTCAAACTGTACTACTAGACTACAGTAACCAAAACAGTATGGTACTGCTACAAAACAGTCACATAGATCGATGCAACAGAGTAGAGAACTCAGAAATAAGACTACACACCTACAACCATCTGATCTTCAACAAACTTGTCAAAAACAAGCAACCCTATTTAATAAATAGTGCTAGGAATGCTAGCTAGCCATATATAAAAAATTAACACTAGATCCCTTTCTTACATCATATACAAAAAATTAACACAAGATAAATTAAAGACTTGAAAGTAAAACCCAAAACTATAACAAAGCCTAGAAGAAAATCTAGGCAATACCCTTCAGGACATGGGCACTGGCAAAAATTTCACGATGAAAACACCAATAGCAATTGCAACAAAAGCAAAAATTGACAAATGGGATCTAATTAAACTAGAGTTTCCACACAGCAAAGAAACTAATATCAGGGTGAACAGACAACCTACAGAATGGGAGAAAAATTTTGCCTGCCATCTATCCATCTGACAAAGGTCTAATATCCAGACTCTACAGAAACTTAAACAAATTTAGAAAAACAAATAACCCCACTAAGAAGTGGACAAAGAACATGAACAGACATTTCTTAAAAGAGGACATAAATACAGCCAAAAAACATTTGGGGAAAAAATGCTCGACATCACTAATCATTGAAGAAACGCAAATCAAAACCACCATGAGATACCATCTTGTGCCACTCAGAATAGCAATTATTAAAAAGTCAAAGAACAACAGATGCTGGTGAGATTATGGAGAAAAAGAAACATTTTTACACCATTGGTAGGAGTGTAAATTAGTTCAACCATTGTGAAAAACAGTGTGGTGATTCCTGAAAGACCTAGAAACAGAAATATCATTTGACCCAGAAATTTTGTTACTGGGTATATACCCAAAGGAATATAAATCATTCTATTTTAAAGATACATACACGTGTATGTTCATTGAAGCTCTATTCACAATAGCAAAGACATGGAATCAACCTAAATGCCCATCAATGATAGACTGAATAAAGAAAATGTGGTACCTACATACCATGAAATACCATGAAGCCATGTAAAGGAATGAGATTATGTCTTTTGCAGAGACATGGATGGAGTTGGAAGCCATTATCTTCAGCAAACTAACCCATAAAAAGAAAACCAAACACTGCATGCTCTCACTTATAAGTGGGGCTGGATGATGAGAACACATGGACATGGAGAGTGGAACAACACACACTGGGGCCTGTTGGGGAGTGGGGGCATTGGGAGAAAGAGAGTACCAGGAAGAATAGCTAATGGATGCTGGTCTTAATACCTAGGTGATGGGATGATCTGTGCAGCAAACCACCATGCACACATTTATCTATGTAACAAACCTGCACATCCTGCATATGCACCCCTGAACTTAAAAGTTGAAGAAAATAATAAATGTTTAAACAGCAAAAATATTAAGTTAAGACCAATATAATTAAGACCATATGGCATTGACACAATATAGACAAATAGAGCTATGCAGAGTCCTGAAATGCATCCCCACAAAGGCTATAAAGGTGCCACTAAAATAGAGTACGGAAAGAATTACTTTTACAATAAATAGTGTTGGAATAACTTTTATTCACATGGGGAAAAAACATACACAAGAATACACTACACATAACACACTTAACTGCGATAGGTAAAACAATAAATACATGCCCTAGAATTTAGGAGAATATCTAAATGTAACATAAAATGTACCAACAATAAAGAAAATATTGATTAATTAGACTACTCTAAAACCAAGATATCTATTTATTAAGACATTGATTGAAAGTGAAAAGATAAACCAGAGTGGAAGAACAATTCTATAATTCATTACATGATAAAGGACTCGTATCTAGACTCTATAAATAATGCATCCATAAGAAATTGATTGGCCAAAGACCTTAACAGGCACTTGTAACATAATTCGCCAATAAGTATGTGAAAAGTTGTTTTACAAAATTGGTCGTCATAAAAATGCAGAAGGAAGTTACACTCATTAGAATGACTATAATTGAAAACAATCCTGAGAGTGTCAAATATTGTCAAAGATGAGGAATAAATGAAACTCTTGTTTATTGGTAGTATAAATAGATACCACAATTTTTGAAATAATTTGACATTACCTACCAATGTTTAGAAGCTCATGCATACTCTACATATATAAGTTTTGTTGTGAAAAACTTAGTATTAATAACAAATTACCACAAACTTAGCAGCTTGAAACACACATTTATTATTTTACACTTTGCAGGTCAGGAGTTGTGGGCACAGATTAGATGGGTCTTCTGTTCAGGATCTCACATGATGCATCAAGGTGTCAGTTTCACTGTGTGCTCATCCAGAAGTTCAGGTGGGGAAGGATATGCTTCCAAGCTTAGCTTATTCAGGTTGTTGGAAGAACTTACTTTCTTTGGACTGTATGACTGAGGGTCTCAGCTTTATTCTGTTTACTAGAAAGAGGCTGGCCTCAAGTCTTAGAGGCCACCCACAGTTCCTGGCCAAGTGGGCTCTCTCAACATAACTGTTTACTTCAACAAACCAGCAAGTAGCACCTCTTGCTCCAATTACTACGCCACATTCCTATGTAGCATAACATAATTACAGGAGTGCTATCTCATTTCCTGTGCTACATAGTGGAACCTCAGAAAACGAGTGGTATCTTATCACCTTTGCCATATTTTAATGGGTTAAAAGCAAGTTGTAGGTCCTGCCCTCACTTTGTGGGGTGGGGAAGTACACAAAGTTTTGGACACCAGGAAGATAAAGATCACTGAGGGTCAGCTTAGGGTCTATCTGCCACATTGTGGCCCAATAATTTGACTACCAGACTTTTTACAAGAATATTCATAGCAGTACAATTTTTAAATGTCAAAAACTGTAAATGACCCAAGTGTTCATCAACAGTGGAATGAATAAATAAATTATAGTATATTCTACTAATAGAAACTATAAAACAATGAGAAAATAAACTATTGCTTCACTCAAAAATATGACTAACTCTGTTAGACACATGATGGGCAAAAACAGCAGACACAAAAGAACCTGTGGTAAAATTCCATTTAATTCAAATTCAATTCAAAAAAGGCAAAAGTGGTTACAGAAATAAAATCAATGGTTTCCTTTTGAGGAGAATGACTGGCAGGTGCCACAAAGGAGGCTTCTGAGGTAAGATAAATGTTTATATTTTGATCTGAGTGTTGGTAATGTGGGTGTGTACACCTTGTAAAAATCCATCAAGCTGTACAGTTAGATTTGTGCATTTTACTGTAGATATGCTCTGCTTCAAAACAAAATGTATCCAAATTTTTTTGAATGATTTTCATTCCCTACACAAAACATCAACTATTTCTGATTCTATACTTCTTAGTTGTCTAAGACTTTCCCTTCTTAGATTGTCCTGAGAAAAACAGATGATAGACTTTGTGATTGGCTGATACAAGGTTAGAGAGGAAGAGAAGAGGGTAACTGGCTAACAGCTTCTGTTCTACATGGCATTTGGTCCCTTGTGTTCAGGCGTCCTGTTCTGTCTTGTTTCACAACCATCATTCTCATCCTCTATGAGGACCATGACCCAATGGTTAGGGTTTCCCAGTTGGTTGTTTAACAAAGTATTCATTTAACCAATATTTTTAAGCACTGTGGCTAGGCTTCTAGAGGAGTCATATTACCAAACAATAACAACAAAATCTTCTCTTTAGAGGCTCATAGATGACTGAGAGAGAGCTACTAAGTATTACCATGGAAACATGAATTAAATACTATAAGTGATCAAAGAAAGAGACTAAGTGATCAAAGACAGAAACACTTTACATAGAGAATACAGACCTGGCTCTTCAAAAGAAGTGTTATCCAAACTGGTGTTCAAGGATGAGTGGGAGATTCCTTGAAAAATAAAATGGTTCCACAGCAGCTAATATGTAAATATTTATTACTTACTGGGTTCTATTCCAAGGGCGCTCTCTCTCTCTCTCTCACCATATATATATGTATATGGCGAGAGAGAGAGAGAATTACTTTTACAATAAATAGTGTTGGAATAACTTTTATTCACATGGGGAAAAACCATACACAAGAATACACTACACCTAACACACTTAACTGTGATAGGTAAAACAATAAATACATGTCCTAGAATTTAGGAGAATACCTAAATGTAACATAAAATGTACTAACAATAAAGAAAATATTGATTAATTAGACTACTCTAAAATCAAGATATCTATTTATTAAGACATTGATTGAGAGTGAAAAGATAAAGAAATAACAAAGAGGCAAAGTAAATTGCCCAAGCCTATAAGCTAGAAGCAGAAATGGAAAAGTCTAAATAGGAGCTCTGGAAGTGTGTCCTCCTCCCTGCTTTGCAGCAACAATAATAAATGCACTATTATATGGGAGAATTTGGTCTGCTCTGAAGACAAGCATCACAGCATGGCTGAGCAGTGGGAGATGAGGCTGGTGTGGTAGCAGGGACCAAAGATTTCCATAAAGTTTTACTTAATTAAGTGAGGAGTCATGAAAACACTTTAAGGTATTGAGATATTGTATGGAAAAAAAACACAAATTGTTTTTTCTCTGCTCTCACATCACAACAATCAGCACAGAAAAGTTCCATGATCAAATCTGTGGGGGATTTCTCCCCATCAACAAGCAAGCAAAATGGTTTGGCTGTGTCCCCACGAAAATCTTAACTTGAATTGTGTCTCCAAGAATTCCCATGTGTTGTGGGAGGGACCCAGGGGGAGGTAATTGAATCATGGGGGCCTGTCTTTCCCATGCTATTCTCATGGTAGTGAATAAGTCTCAGGAGATCTGATGGGTTTATCAGGAGTTTCCGCTTTTGCTTCCTCATTTTCTCTTGTTGCCGCCATGTAAGAAGAGCCTTTCACCTCTCGCCATGATTCTGAGGCCTCCCCAGCCAAGTGGAACTTTAAGTTCAATTAAACCTTTTTTTCCCCCAGTTTTGGGTATGTCTTTATCAGTTGCATGAAAACAAACTAATATACAAGTAATCAGTTCTGCAGTGGACACCAGCTATATGTCCTCCAATCCAATTCAACTCTGACACTATCTACCTGGAGATGGTATCAGATCCATCAGGTTGAGGGCTTAAGACTGCCCCTACTTCAGATACCATTTGCAAGTCCAAGCCTCTGGAATTTCTGACTGTTTGGCTTCAAGTTGGAGTTCCCAGGACCCCCTCTTCAGGCTCAATTAATTTGCTAGAGCAGCTCACAAAACTCAGGGAAACACTTATTTACATTTATGAATTTATTATAAAGAATATTTAAAGGATACAAATAAACAGCTGTATGAAAACATATCCGAGGCGATTTCTGGAAGGGTCCTGAGCACAGGAGTTTCTGTCCCTGTGGAGTTGGGTTGCACCACCCTTTTGGCACATGATGAGTTATTGTTCTCCTTCCTGCAAGCCTCCATGAATTCAGCTGTCCAGAAGCTCTTCACACCCTTTCTTCTTAAGCCTTCTCTGGAGACTGCATTTGATAGGCATGATTGATAACTGAGTAGAGATGTGACTGGACAAAAGGGGTATTATCTAATACTGATGGACTAAGTGAGGAAACCCAGCGAGGCCTGTCCTGATTTTTCTTGGCATCTCTGTGCAGTATTTCTTCTTCCCAGGCATCAGGCAGGACCCTTTCTGAAATGGGGGTCTTATGACCTAAAATCAGACAAGGTAAGTCAGAGAATTTCTTTATGGCTAGCTCCAAGACAGAAAGGTGGGGGAAAGCCTGCCTTTGGGAGAAAAAAAGAACAAGAGAGAGGAGGGTAGGGAAAGGTAAGAGAGACAGACAGAGAGAGACTGTTTTCTGAGGCCTAAAGTGTTTGAACACTATATAAAAAGAAAGTAACAAGGGCTATGGGAGTTACAAGCCAGGAACCATGAATGAAACTAATAGATAGATAGATAGATGATAGGTAGGTAGATAGATAAACTTTTTATTTTAGAAAGATCACTCTAGCAACAGATTAAGTGGAAGGTAATGACACAAGATGAAAATCTACAGTAATAGTCCAGGCAAGAAACTATATCTCCTGAATTAAAGCAGTGAGGGTAGAGATTAAGAAGGGGACAGCCTGGCCGGGCGCGGTGGCTCAAGCCTGTAATCCCAGCACTTTGGGAGGCCGAGACGGGCGGATCACAAGGTCAGGAGATCGAGACCATCCTGGCTAACACGGTGAAACCCCGTCTCTACTAAAATACAAAGAAAACTAGCCAGGCATGTTGGCGGGTGCCTGTAGTCCCAGCTACTAGGGAGGCTGAGGCAGGAGAATGGTGTGAACCCGGGAGGCGGAGCTTGCAGTGAGCTGAGATCCAGCCACTGCACTCCAGCCTGGGCGACAGAGCGAGACTCCGTCTCAAAAAAAAAAAAAAAAAAAAAGGGGACAGCCTAAAGAAGTGATTCTCAAAGTGTGGGCATCAGCATCACCTGGGAACCTGTTAGAAATACATATTTTCATTTTGTATTTTTTTTTTTTATTATTATACTTTAAGTTCTAGGGTACATGTGCATAACGTGCAGGTTTGTTACATATGTATACATGTGCCATGTTGGTGTGCTGCACCCATCAAAATCTATGAATCAGGAACTCTGGACAGGGGACCAAGAAATCTGAATTTTACCAAACCTTGAAGCCACTTCATTCACGAAAAAATTTAAGAACCACAGGCCTAGAGCATTAGTTCTTAACCCAGGGTGTACATCAGACTCACCCAGAAAGTTTTCATGATTCACTAGCCCTCCACTCATCCATTCTAATTTAGTAGGTCTAGTGTAGTGCTCCTGCATGTGTATTTTTCAAAAACTCCCTGGGTAATATGTATGCATTCTCTGATTAAGAACAACTGGAACAGAAAATGGAATCTGATCTGGTTCTCTACTCCTTCATGAATAAATGCATGCTCCCCTTGCACACAGGGTATTCCCTACTTTAGAGTACACTCCACACTCCGAAAGAACAATATGTTAATGTCCACACCTGAGACTGTCTCTAAGTAAGTCTTTACCTGGGATGTTCTTCCGTGTCTTTTTAGGCACACAAGAATGATCCAGCCCTCTTATCTACACCCCATAAGATCTTCTGATGTTTGTATTCCATCCAGCAAGTAGAAATAGAAGAAGTGCCACATCTACTTAACATTTATCTCTGAAATGTATCAGCTGATGATTTCAGAGTGGGTGATTCAGTCCCTAATAATAACACTGCATTAGCTAGAGAATCCAATTTAATATGAATTCGTGGGAATATTCGAACGATTTTATACTTCTCAGTACTGAAATTTTAAAAGCAAACAAACCAGCAACAGAAAAGAGGAAGGCATGCGTTCAAAGCCCATCTCCAGAGTGGCCTCATTTCATACCTGTCTCCTTCCATCGCCAGATTCATCATTCACTGCTCCCTTAGACCATTTGATTCTCTTCTTTTACTACTAGGATTACACCATCCTCTATTCTTTAAACATGCCACTTAACTACTCAGGCGGGCATCCTCTGTAAGAGGTTGGTGAAAATTTTGGAAACATACGACTTCTGGGGCACAGTCTTCTCTCTCAGGATCTCTCCACAGGTTTTGGCATAAAGTTCAAACTCATTAACATGACTTATGATAGGGTAACCATGTAATTTATCATTCAGTTCAAGTGATGTGAAAATGAAAAAGGGTGTTAGTAGCAATTACAGTGGGATAATTGGGTAAACAGGGATAGCCATCATCCTCCGTATGTGGCAGTTCAGGATCTCCCTTCTACTTATGTAGCCAGCACTTTATTAATGTCTGCTTTGTAACAAACTTGATACTTATGTTATTGCTAATCAGTACAAGTCTTTATTTTAAAGAGGAGGAAACACAAAGAAATTGAGTTCTTTGCAGGACCTTTTACAGACAGGAAGAGGAGGAACTGAAAGTCAAATCCTGACCTGTTTGATTCCCATATCCAAACTTTTCCACAGGCAAGTGCTTTTCTTAACTAGTAACTTTATAAAACAGAATGAGGAGCAATTCAAATCTCCATGCATACCAAAACCTGTTTTTAAAGGTCCTGAAGAACAAATCACTTAAGCAACAAATCACCATGATAGCTCAACAAAAATGTAGATCCACGTATATAAAGTCAAAAACATATGTTCCTCTCTTCCCCTACTCTCAGCTAACTCAGCCCACTTCGCAGAGATAAGCAATGTTCGCAAAATCTGGTTGATGTTTGCAAAACCTTTAAAGATGGAGACATAAATATGTTTCTCTTTTTTTCCACTTAACTTGGAATATATTATATGAATAACTTTCTTAACACTTGATTAAGAAATCCAGCCAAGTTTTAAGCCAAAGATATACAGTGCTTTCCCATATAAATCTGCAGACAAACACAAAAACTGCACATTAATTCTTTAATTAAGGCTAAGGGACACTTAGTAATAAACTCATGGGAGTGGAAAGAACAAAATGTATCTCATGCTTAGTAAATTTTGCTCCTGTGGTTGGCAGGGTCAAAGAGTTCAAAAGATAATCATTGAAGACTGAACCTGTTATGTAGAATTGGAGTCCACATCTTTGACTCCTAGCAGTGGGATACCATGAAGAACAACCTGGGTCACCATACTGTTACTCACCTCTCTGGGCCTCAGCTCTCAGTACAAAATCAAAGAGCTAGACCTCATGAGTCCCAGCCCTTCCTCACATTCCTTTCTTCTCTGCAAGAGGACAACAAAAAATCACTACCCTTTCTCATCTACCAACTGGTCCCTTTTCTCCAGGGCAGAACACACGAACCAACATCCAAGAGTGAAACTTGCTGCAGAATTACTGAACTGCCGAAGGAAATCATTGTTTCCCTCACTCATCTACAACTTGCTCCCACAGAGATTCACAATGAGAGGGAGAAGAGAAAAATAATTTTAAAAATGTGCACATCTTTTCCATTCCCAAAGTTTTCTTCTTGTGAAGAGAGGTCAAAATAATTTGATGCCTGGTTATTCTCCACCTGCTTGCTCATTAAGGAGGTCCTTATATTGTTGATAAGTCTTGGAAGAATCAGTGGGTGTGTGTATTATTCTGCCTAGGGTGCTATAACAAAATACCAAAGCCTGGGTGGCTTAAACAACCGACAATTATTTGTCACAATTCTGGGGGCTGAAAGTCCAAGATCTAGGTACCAGACGATTCAGTTCCTGCTGAGGGCTCTCCTCCTGGCTTGCAGAAAATCATCTTCTCCCTGTGTCCTCACATGGTGGAGAGCAAGAAGAAACAAGCTCTATGGTGTCTCTTCTTACAGGGAAACTAATTCTACCATGAGGATGCCACCCTCATGACCTCATCTAAAACTAATTATCTCCCAAAAGGTCCATCTTCAAATCCCAAATATCACAATGGGAATGGGAGTTCTCACATAGGAATTTAAGGGAACACAACCCAGTTCATAGCACTATGGTCAGTTCAACCCTTTTTCTGATCTTAGGAGTGAATACGCCCACCAAAATTACGAGTTTACTTTTCTTCTCGCATGTTGGAACCCTCACTGGACTGATGGCGATAAAGTGCCTGATTCTTGGGTTTGGTATTAACAGTTCCATTTGGCTCACAACCTAAATCCAGGCCTTCCACCCCAGTCTTCATCACAATAAAAGTGATATTCTGGGTATATCATATTTTTTGTGGTCCTATTAATGACTACCACCAATTTCACCTTTAATACATACAGGATCGTGAATGTTATTAGCCACATAGTCCAATTGATCAAAGCATTTAGATACTTTGAAGGTATACTTCCCTCCCTGTCAGTGTGTGTGTGTGTGCATATGTGTGCATATATGTGCACTGGAAGGAGAATTGGTAGTAGTGGCTGGTATTCTACACACACCCCATAGCACTCTTGGGCAGCAATCCCATAGTGTAGCACAAGCCTGACTTTCCTATAACACATTCTCCACAACACATGCTTCTTTGGAAATGAGAGACTCTGCATGACTTGCTAATATTCAAGGGTAAGCTTACTGGTAGAAAACCAAGTAAATAAATCATGTGTCCTTCAAAGAAAAGTGTACAGCCACCAGGTGGAATTCTAAAGGGTTAATTGTATCAGTAAAGAGGCATTTAATCCAAAGTCACAAAAAACCTAGACTCAATATGTTAAGAAACCAGAAAAGTTTTTTGTTGTTGTTGTTGTTGTTTTTTGTTTGTTTCTTTTTTGCTATAACCCAGGCTGGAGTGCAGTGGTATGATCACTGCTAACTGCAGCGTCAACCTCTCAGGCTTAAGCCCTCCTCCCACCTCACCCTCCCGAGTAGCTGGGACCACAGGCACATGCCATCATGCCTGGCTTTTTTTTTTTGTATTTTTTTTTTTTTTTGAGAGATGGGTTTTCACCATGTTTCCCAATCTCCTGAACTCCTGAATTCAAGCAATCTGCCTGCCGTGGCCTCCCAAACTGCTGGGATTATAGGAGTGAGCCACTACGCCTGGCCAAGAAAACAGTTTTCTCTCAAACATGAGACAGAAAGGGCAGTTTTAGGACCAATTTATTCAATTGGTCATTTATATATCAATAACTCAGAACCTCTTTTCTCTAACATTGACACTGTGCCCATTACTCAAGGAAGCTTTTTCTCCGTGGTCACTAGGTGATTATCACTGCTCCAGACATCTCATTTATGGAGACATGATAAGATCCAGTGGAAAAAGAAGGGAGCATCTCTTCTTCTGGGTCTTTTTTGAAGAACAAGAAATCCTTCCCCTAAAGTCCTTCAGCAGACTTCTTACACTTCAGGAGCCCGGACTGGGTCATATTTCCCTCCCTAAACCTATCTGTGAAAAAGATAATGGTATTAGCATGATTCACTTAGGCTAATAGGGTTTTATACCTGACTTATAATGGAAGATGAGGACTCAACCAGCAAGGGAGGGGAAAAAACCTGCTGGGTTGGTAACCAGGAGTGCCTTTTCCACCTACCAGCAGAATTGATGGATAATGCAAGAATATGCTCTTTGTTGTAGAATGCAGGCTCACTTTTCATATTCAACTAAAGTCTCCTCTTCCCTGATGTGTGACTGAAGACTTTAAGGTATAGATAGGAAACAGTAAGTGTGATCTGGATGTTATCCACTGCATCAGTACATTGGGATAGGAAAGCAGTGATCACATTTAATTAAATTATGTAAATCCTCTCCCAAGTGACTAGTGCTCTTGTTACCTTTCATAAATAGATGAAATGAACAAATAAATTACAGGACTACTCAGATTATGTTCCTTGAGAACTGTCACATGCTCCTTGCCACTGAAGGCTGAGGCACAGATAGATAGAGAGCATTGGCTTTAATAGAATTTCAGCCAGATAGTAGACTGACAAGCCTATATGGAGGTTTAAATTAGATGTACTTCTTCCGACATGAGAGAGCCATTTTGCTGTTCTGTCAACGCCTTTGCTGCAATTACTTATATAGAATATACACAATTATTCAAGGAATGTTAGCAGTGATGTTATTCATATTAGATAAGAACCATCTGAGAATGGTAAAATATATCCTATTTTCAGCTGTCAATTAAAGACTGTTGCATAAGAACTATATTCTTGAAACATTTAAAACATTTTTATTTCTATTGATCATAGTAAATAATTTCAAGTTGTAATAAAAATAGTTGATATTCTTGCTCTTTTTTTAGTTATGGTGTTAAGGCCAGCTTGTGGATTGCCTAGACAAAGAAAGGAGTATGAGTTTCCAGATAATGTTCACGCTACATGGAAGGTAGAGTAATATAGTATGAAAGCATGAGATTTAATGATAGAAGAGTTGACTTTAACTTTCATCTCTGCCACTTAACTATCTCTTAAGCAGGTCAATCAATTATTTTCAAACTGCTTACTCATCTATGAAATGAAGATAATATTATCTACTGTGTAGGATTATTGTATAAAACACTCAGTGCAGGGCCTGACACATAGTAGGTACTTGGGGATAATAGATACGATTGTTTACTAATGGATTGGAAATAACTCATACATGCTTGCTACATTGGACTAAGTGATCTAAACCTAGACACATAGGTAGTATTAACATTATTTTTATGGCCATGTAAATAAACATTTTCTAATGAGTAAGAATTTGGATCAGAGACCAAAAGGCAAAATTTTAAATCTCCTGTGATAGTTAACTTATATATTGATATAAAAGGTTAATTTATATGTGTTCAGGCCACAGTGCCTAAGACATGTAGTCAAACATCATTAATTTTTTTGTAAGGACATTTTTGGATCAGATTAACACTTAATAGATGATCTTTGTATAAAGTAGTTTGCCCTCCATGATGCAGGTGGGCCTTCTCTAATCATCTGAATGCCTGATTGAACAAAAGACATACCTCTCCTGAGCAAAAGGAAACGCTGCCATTGACTGCTTTCAGACTTGAACTGCAGCACTGGCTCTTCCCTGAGTCCCCAGCCTAACAGTCTTTGGACTTGAACTGCAGCTTTGACTGTTTGATGGGTCTCCACTCTACTGGCCCACTCTGCAGATTTTTGGACTTACCAGCCTTCATAATCTCATGGACAACTTTCTTAAAATAAATCTCTATTTATATACACATGATATTGGTGCTATTTTTCTGGAAAATACTGACTAACACACCTTCTCAAGTCACAGAAGTATGTCATTTGTTACACCATGATAGCAGTTGGCAGATGTGATATCAGCATCACACCCCTTCATAGTAATAGGTGCTGCTGCCACCTGGGACACAGGTGCACCACTTGCCATTGGGTAAAGGGAAAAGCAAACTCTGTGTATCTTCCTGAAGAACCACAGTCATAATCTGTAATTTATGACTGTAGTAATTATGATTATTAATGTGAATCTCTCATTCTCTGAAGAAAGACAAATTGGTTTAGCAATGACAGAGGCTGAGTAATTTCCTCAGAATCTTGTATCTCCATTCAGGGATTTATTCTTCCTTTCTTGTGAAAATGCATCATCTAATCTAATCTTTCTAGGTTCTCCATTGCCTGCTGAATCAATCTCTCTGTCTGTCTGTCTGTCTGTCTCTCTCTCTCTCTCTTTCTGTGTTCATGTGTGTTGAGGGGGTGTTCTATTTTATTGGCAGATGTTGTCGCCTGATTTAAATTGTTTTCATAAGGAAGAGATCAACTTGTTAGAGGCTGGGACCTATAATTTCTAAAGTAAAATTGGGCCTACATTTTGGCTGATTTGTGGGAATATATCACTTTTGAAAGTGGTTATGGCAGGTGAGGAAAAAGTTTATGAAGTCAAATTAAATTACTTTATTGAAAAGAATAACAAAAGAGAGGAATTTGTTTTTACTTCTTACTTAAGAAGGAGACTGAGGAACTTACAGTTTATCTAGTCCTGGGAGTTTATCTTTTAAACCTAGCCTACGTCCAAAAAAAAAAGTACTCATAGAAATACTCATAGTAAAACTGTATATCCTATCCCAGAATGATGGTCATGAACACAATTTAGACAAAACAAATGCATTGCACTACTAAGACATTGCCACTTAGCTGTACCTTTAAATGGGAAACCATACTGGGAAATATAAATGCTGTGTAATAACCAGGTCACTGCTGTCCTGTAACCTTAGAATTTATCTCTGAGTCTACTACAAGCTAAACTCTCAGAGAAACAGTATGCCATATTATTTGGAAATAGACTACTTGTGCTCCATTTTACCTGAAAAGGTGGAAATAGATACTTCATGTGAGACTTCAAAACTTCACTTTGATGCTAAATGCCTACCTCAAAAAGAAAGATCTCAAATTGACAATTTAATGTCACACCTAGAGGAACTAGAAAAACAAGAACAAACTAACTCCAAAGCCAGCAGAATAAAAGAAATAACCAAAATTCCAGCAGAACTGAACTAAATTGAGACACAAAAATCCATGTAAAGAATCAATAAAACCAAAGTCGGTTTTTTGAAAAAAATAAACAAGATCAATAGACTGCTAAATTAACAAAGAAAAAGAGAAGATCCAGATAAGCAAAGTCAGAAATGACAAAGGTGACATTACAACCAATCCCACAGAAATACAATAGATCCTCAGAGACTATTATGAACACCTCTATACACACAAACTAGACAATCTAGAAGAACTGGATAAATTCTTAGAAACATGAACCTCCCCTGCAGATTGATTCAGGAAGAAATTAAAGACCTGAACAGACCTGTATTTAGTTCCAAAATTGAATCAGTAATAAAACATCTACCAACCAAAAAAAGCCCCAGGCCAGATGGATTCACAGACAAATTCTACTAGATGTGCGAAGAAGATATGCTAACAATTCTGCTGAAACTATATTCAAAAAAAACAATCAAGGAGGAGGGACTCCTCTCTAACTCATTTTACAAAGCCAGCATCACCCTCATACCAAGATGTGAAGAGATACCATGAAAAAAGAAAACTACAGGCCAATATTCCTGATGAACACAGATGTAAAATCCTCAACAAAATACTAGGAAACTGAATCCAGCAGCACATCAAAAAGTTAATTCACCATAATCCAGTAGGCTTCATTCCTGTGATGCAAGGTTGGTTCAACATATGCAAATCAATAAATGTGATTCACCACATAAACAGAATTAAAAGCAATTTAAAAACAAAAACCATACGATCATCTCAGTAGACACGGAAAATGTGATTCACCACATATACAGAACTAAAAACAAAAACTGTATGATTATCTCAATAGACATGCAAAAAGCCTTTGATAAAATCCAACATGTCTTCGTGATAAAAATCTCATCAAATTAGGCATCAAAGGAACATACGTTAAAATAATAAGAGTCATTAATGTCAAACCTCAGCCAACATCATACAGAATGGGCAAAAGCTGGAAGTGTTTCCCTTGAGAACTAGAACAAGATAAGAATGCCCAATCTCACCATTCCCATCCAGCATAGTACTGGAAACCCTAGCCAGAGAAATCAGACAAGAAATAAAAAGCATCCAAATAGGTAAAAAGAAGTCAACTACCATTTTTTGCTGACAATGTAATTCTAATACTCAGAAAACCCTAAAGACTCCACCAAAAGGCTCTTGGAACTGATAAATGACTTTAGTAGTTTCAGGATAAAAAATTAATATACAAAAACCAGCAGCATTTCTATACACCATTCTATACAGCATTTCTATACATTTCTATACATTCAAGCAGACAGCCAAATCAAGAATGCAATCTCATTTACAATAGCCACACAAAAAATATCTGGGAATACATCGAACCAAGGAAGTGAAAGATCTCCACAAGGAGAACTACAAAACACTGATGAAAAAAAATCATAGATGACATAAACAAATGGAAAAATATTCCATGCTCATGGATTGGAATAATTAATATTGTTAAAATTTTGGTCACACTCCCCAAAGCAATCTCCAGATTTAATGCTATTCCCATCAAACTACTGTCATTTTTCACATAATTAGGAAAAAACTATTCAAAAATTAATATGGAACCAAAAAAGAGCCCAAACAGCCAAAGCAATCCTAAGCAAAAAGAAAAAAGCTGGAGGCATAAAATTATCTGACTACAAACTACACTATATTACACACTATACTATACTATACTATACTATACTATACTATACTATACTATAAAGCTACAGTAACCAAAACAGCATGATACTGGTTAAATTATAAAAAACAAGCAGACATATAGTCTGGGAAACTCACTTGCAGAGAATAGAGAGCTCAGAAATAAAGCTGCATACCTACAGTTATCTGATTTTTGACAAAGTAAAAAAAGAAGCAATAAAGAAAGGACTCTCGATTCAATAAATGGTGCTGGGACATCTGCCTATCTATATGCAGAAGAATGAAACTGGATCCCTATCTTCTACCACATACAAAAATTAACTCAAGATGGAGTAAAGATTTAAATGTAAGATCTCCAACTATTAATTTAAGAATCACGAGGTCAGGAGATCAAGACCATCCTGGCTAACACCGTGAAACCCCGTCTCTACTAAAAAATACAAAAAACTATCCGGGCGAGGTGGCGGGCGCTTGTAGTCCCAGCTACTTGGGAGGCTGAGGCAAGAGAATGGCGTAAACCCGGTAGGTGGAGCTTGCAGTGAGCCGAGATCTGGCCACTGCACTCCCACCTGGGCGATAGAGCGAGACTCCGTCTCAAAAAAAAAAAAAAAAAAAAAAAATCCTAGAAGAAAACCTAGGAAGTACCTTTCTGGACATAGACCCTGGTAAATAATTTATGACTAAGTCCTCAAAAGCAATTACAACAGAAACAAAAATTGACAAGTGAGGCCTAATTAAATTAAAGAGGTTCTGCACATCCAAAGAAACCATCAACAAAATAAACAAATAACCTGCGGAATGGGTGAAAATATTTGTAAACTGCATCCAACAAACATCTAATATCCAGAATCTATAAGAAACTTAACAAGCAAAAACCAATCCCATTAAAAAGCAGACACATGCACACGCACATTCATTGTGGCACTATTCGCAATAGCAAAGACCTGAAATCAACCCAAATGCCCATCAATTATAAACCAGATAAAGAAAATGTGGTACATGTATGCAATAGCATATTATGCAGCCATAAAAAAAGAATGTGATCATGTCATCTGCAGGGACAGGGATGGAGCTGGCTGGAGGCTATTATCCTTAGCAAACTAACAGAGGAACAGAAAACCAAATACCACATGTTCTTACTTATAAGTGGGAGCTAAATGATGAGAACACATGGACACATAGAAGGGAACAACACACACTGGGGCCTTTCAGAAGGAGGAAGGTGGGAGGAGGGAGAGGAGCAAGAAAAATAACCAAAGGACACTAGGCTTAATACCTGCGTGATGAAATAATCTGTACAACAAACCTACATGACACAAGTTTACCTATGTAACAAATGTGAACTTGTACCTCTGAACTTAAAAGTTTGTTTGAAGTGGGCAAAAGGCATGAACAGAAACTTCTCAAAAGAAGACATGTAAGCAGCCAATAAACATATGAAAAAATACTCAACATCACTAATCATTGGAGAAATGCAAATCAAAACTACAATGAGATACTATCATATACCAGTCAGAATGATTACTATGAAAAAGTTGAAAAGTAACAGATGCTGGTGTGGCCCTGGAGAAAAGGGAATGCTTATACACTGCTGATAGAAATGTAAATAAGCTCGGCCACTGTGGAAAGCAGTGTGAAAATTTCTCAAACAACTTAGAACTATAGACCTAGCAATTCCATTGCTGGATACACATCCAAAAGAAAATAAATTGTTCTACTAAAAAGATACATGCAGTTTTACATTCATCAAAGCACTAGTCACAATAGAAAAGACATGGAATCAACCTAGGTGCCCATGTATGGTGGACTGGATAAAGAAAATGTGATACATATATCACAGAATACTATGTAGCCATAAAAAGAACAAAATCATGTCCTTTGCAGCAACATGGATGACCCTGAGGCCATTATCCTGTGAGTTAATGCAAAAATAGAAAACCAAATACCGCACGTTCCCACTTCCAAAAGAGAGATAAACATTCCAAGTACTCATGGACATAAAAATGGCAACAATAGACACTGGGGACTATGAGTTGGGGGAGGGTAAGATACAGCAAGGGTTGAAAAACTAACTGTTGGGTATTAAGCTCACTACCTCACTGTGCCATGCATGACAGAATCATTTGTATCCCAAACCTCTACATCACACAATATATCCACGTAACAACCCTGACAGGTACCCCCTGAATCTAAAATAACAGTTGAAACTATTTTTAAAAATTTGCTTTGTGAAGTATCTACAGACAAAACTTATTCAAGTTGTGGATTTGGGGGGAAATACATTTATGAATATCTGATATGGGTCAGACATTTAAGCATTGAAAGTTGAAAAGAGTGTGGATGTTTCTATCCCCAAGTTTTGAGAAAAAGAAAAAAAAAAAAAACTAGTGGTGGCAGAATTCCAAAGATGTTGCCCTAATAGCCTGTCTTCTGGTTATTCAATCAAACACTGTCTAGGTAGGATTGTTAGAGATTTTTTCAGATGTAATTGAGGTTATAGATCGTAAAAGAGGGAGAGCATCCTGTATTATCCAGGTGAGCGCAATCTAATCACTTGACTCCTTACAGCGGAGAACTTTCTCCAACTGGAGTCAGAGAAGAGATGTGGCAGAAAACAAAAATGAGTCAGAGAGGCTAAAGGGAAATGCAGTCGGCCTCTAAAAGCTGAGAACCGGCCGGGTGGCTCACGCCTGTAATCCCAGCACTTTGGGAGGCCGAGGCGGGCGGACCACGAGGTGACGAGATCGAGACCATCCTGGCTAACACAGTGAAACACTGTCTCTACTAAAAATACAAAACATTAGCCGGGCGGGCGTCTGTAGTCCCAGCTACTCCGGAGGCTGAGGCGGAGCTTGCAGGGAGCCGAGATCGCGCCACTGCACTGCCAGCCTGGGAGATAGAGCAAGACTCCGTCTCAAAAAAAAAAAAAAAAAAAAAAAATTGCTGAGAATGACCCCCAGCCATCTTCCAGCAAGACAAGTGGGACTTAAGTCCTATAACCACATAGTAGTAAATTCTGCCAACAGCCTGAATCAGTCTGGAAACGGATTGTCTCCCAAAGCCTCCTGGCAAAAACCCAGGCTGGCCAGAACCTTGATTTTGACCTTGGGGAACATAGAGCAGAGCTCAACTGAGCCACCAGATTCCTGACGTACAGCAGTGTGAGGTAATAAATCTGTGTGGTTTTGGGCTGCTAGATTTGTGATAATCTGTTATAGCAGCAATGTAACATGAATCCAGTACTTTTAAAAAATTCTTTATCTTCTGCTTCCTCTATTCCCACCCCATCTACAGCAGCACAAGCAGTTTTCAGTGGATCCACAAGAAAGAAAAAAATGCTTTGTAGATGCATCCTACAAATTTAAAGTAGCCAAGAACAAATTCTTCAAATTAGTATTTTTCTTTAAAATCTAATTGGTAGGAGAAATGAGGATACTTATGTCAAGAAGGTGAGGCTCCAAATTCTCATTCTGCCATTTACTATTTTATATGACTTGAGACATGTCTTTAGCCCCTTCTTACTTGGTTTACACATGAGTAAATGAAAAATATATACTTGCATTACAGTGTCATAGAAAAAATTAAAAAATATTTTTTAAAAGTGTCCCTTATGAAATATTTTTAAATAATTTTAAGATACAAAAGATGTCTTTATTACCTAAATTCATTTTGTTATTAAAAGCAATTGGTATTTATTATAAAACAAATATTTAAAAAACAGTTAAGACAAATATTTTTTAAGAAGGAGAAAGAAATAAAAAGCATAACAACATCCTAGACTAATTTTGGTGTATATACCCTTCCAGACATTCAATTTGTGCACATCGTAATCAACATGTTCATATATAATGTGGCAGGAGAACTTAATGACATTTTCTTCTTTACTTTTGCCACTATAAAGATATCAGAAAGAATAAAAATTGTTTCAATTTTCCTTTTCCAGGGAAATAGAAATTGAGTCTCACAGACTCAGTTTGCCATACCCGGAGCTTCTCTTCCCTCCCTTCCCCGCGAAGAGGGAAACTTCCCTTGACTGTGAAAGGGAAGGTCATTTAGATCCCTTTTGATGGGGAACCCCTAGGCAGTAGATGATTAGGCAGAGGAGAATGGCTGCAGTGACCTCTCAGAAGGCCTAAATCCAACCCAACAAAAGTTGATGGCCAAGACAAACCCCAAGGCAATAAGATCAGGCTATGTGCCACTTAAATATATATTGTAATGAAATTTTAAAAGAGTGGCATTAAAAAATGCATGGATATAAGTTTTTTTGAATGTAAGAATATCCAAAATATGTAGGAAAAACATTTTACTTGTATAATAGTTTTACCAAAATTCTATAACCTGCTTTTTTCACTTGATATCTACACTTTTTTTTTTTACATCATTAAACATAGAACTGCAAAATAAATTTAAGAGCTGCATAATATTATTTTGGATAGATGCTCCATAATGTTCTATTAGTAATATATTTTTGGATATATTGGCTAAATCCCAATTTTCATTATTATAAACAATTTTGCTGTCAGGTTCCCTTATCTTTACTATAATGAAAGAATAATTCAAGCAACATGTGCTTTACAAGAATCAAAGCCAGGAAGCTGAGAAGCACAATTGATGAAGTTCAAATCTAGGACACTAATTTGCAACCACTGAAGAAAG
Organism: Piliocolobus tephrosceles; assembly: GCF_002776525.5. Classification (NCBI taxonomy): domain Eukaryota; kingdom Metazoa; phylum Chordata; class Mammalia; order Primates; family Cercopithecidae; genus Piliocolobus; species Piliocolobus tephrosceles. Next base: position 125,575,441 of record NC_045441.1, on the reverse strand, counting down.
GAAAGTTTCTTTACAAAACCTCCTCAAGCATATGGTCAATATCTCACTCTTTGTTATTTAATTTTTGGTGCCTTATGGTTTGATTTTCTCAAAGAGAGGTGGCCTCTTGAGAACAAGGCAACAAATGCATTGCTTTTCATATTCTCAGGCTTTCTTCAATGTTCAGCAAAGAGTTAATGCATATAATTTATAGAATGATTTCCACAATTATACTTGTTTTGTTGGCTAAACACATATTAAGGTGAAAGGAGATTTAACAAAATATTCACTAGACATACCTTTTAAAGCATATTATGACTTGGCTTCTCCAAAGAACAGAAAACTGCCATGGTTCCGTGCTCTTTCTGACATCCAAGATTTGATTTAGGAGCATGTGTTTAGGTGATTGCAGTTTATCAAGCAGTTGGACTAAGAATACATGTTTTAGAACCAACTAAGACAGTTTACTAGGGTCTGCATGTTTCGGTTTTTGCAATCCTTCTTAACGATTCAATAAATTCATGTGATATAATTTGATAGGCTAAACATTTTGTGTTTATTTACTATCAGTTACCCAGAGGTTGAATGTGTTTAAATATATAAAATTAGGTCTCCAAGCAGAAACTTCAAATACATTTAAATAAGTCTAAACATTGAGCAAATATTTTGAGGGGAGAATCTCATGTACTGAATCTGGGCAAAAGTGTCTTGATAAGCCACCAGGTCAAATCAATGAAGTTCTTCATTCAAATTGTCCCATGGTCAGATGTGTTTTATTCTCCACTGGCTTGTGTGCTTTCTAATCCAAGTGGCTTGTTAGTGAGGAAACCTCAGAGGGATAGTTGGTGTGTCCTATAGCCTGACTTCTGTCCTCCCTTTCCCTATACTCTGTGGGCAAGCAGCCACAGTGAGTTCCCAGTATTGAAGACTTGTTACTCCTTAGCAGCCAGGAATAAACCTTTAGTAGAGTGTCTAACCTCAACATTATGGAAAGACATGGGATGCTAAAATGTCTTACAAGTTTCATTTAACTAGGAGTAGGCCGAACTATCCAGGAAAAGACAAATGTCTTAAAAGCCTAGTCTTGCAAAAACACAGCTCTTTAAAATCATGGCTCCCCAGCAAAACTCTTTACCAAACTTTGCCTGTTTTTCGTTCTCTTAACAGGAGCTCAAATGTCCATTTTCAACCATTCTTTATGGATGCAGAACAGGGGAAAAATCATGATGTTCTCCCTCCCACCCTCAATACATTACAGTTGTACTTTCTATTTTCAAACTGAAGGTAACTTTTAAAGGGAGAAAGCACCATAAAAAGAAAGCAATCCAAAATCATGTATACTGCAGGGGAGGAGTGTTTAACAATTTAAATTCAGTTCTTCTTTCTGGAACATGGAATAGAGAAAGGATCACTGTTCCCTACCTCCAACACACAAACACACACAAACGAAAACACACACACACACACACACACACACACACACACACATTTTTTAAAACTCAAATTTATAAAAACCCCAGAGGATGAAATGAAACTCCTCCTGAGGACACGTCCACAAGTCACTATGCAGTCACCAGTAGCTTAGAATTCCCTAAATGTGATCTTTCTGATTCGGCTCTCTCAAAGAGGCAAATCCAATGAACATTTGATGGTAATTGTAATTATGTAGAAATCTAAAAAAATCATTTTAACTGGCTTATCAGGATTAGTGGAGGGGGAGGAAGAAAATTTGCATATATACCTGAAATATCACTGTCTTATGCTCATTTTACTTTGACCTCTTATTTAATTGCTTTTCACATGTGTATACCTGAATATGACTGGAAACTCAGGACATTTTGTTAAAATATTCTCTTCTGGTTCTAAATTGAATCCTATAGTGTGGTTAATTTATAATCCTATGAATCTGCATATTGAATAATTGTGTAATAAATAAATAACAAAAAAAATCTGGCCTATTTGATTTTCTGGTCTGTTTCAGCATAAATAAAAAGAATATGGAAAAAAATTAGTTGTATCTAAATCGAATCCTAGAGGAGGAAAGGGCAAAACAGTTGGTGGCCACAATTAATTTGATGTTAATAAATAACACATATAATGAAATTCCTATTTTACTTAGAGTAGTTCCAGCTCCACATTAACTCTCAAAAATGAGATATCTTCTAAGCCTTCAGAAAAAAAAAAGATTTATTATGTGCTAGATTCTGTTTTATAAATCCTTCAGTGCAAGTATTACTGTGCATGACAAATGGAAAGACACTGTCATTCTTTATATTATCTTCTTTGGAGATGAAATCTCTGAGTCAAACAAAAATAAGAGATCTGCCCTTGAGAGTAGAGTCTAAAACATAGTCTTTGGAATCAGTGGAATGCATCACAAATTCTGTGCTGTTCTGATGAAGTTATATATCCAGAACTGCTTCTTCAGGAAGCCAAGGCAGTATTAGGGATGACAATCCTGGTGTATTGAAAGAGTTCGTAATGGAATCATTTTGCCCTAGAGATCATTGGGCAAGAGGAAAGCTCTAATTTCAAACGAATAAACTACAAAATGATTTAATTTATGGCTCAGACCATAACTAACACCATCATTCAGAAACCAACAGTACACTCTACCATGCCCTGAATTAAATGATTTGTAGTGTAGATTTAACCACTTAACACAAATTCATTAACGGTTTTGCAAATGCTACATTTCCATTTCATCCAAAGAAGGTAATCCACTTAAGAAATGTTAATGATAAAGACAAATGTATTTCATTTCTGCTATTCAATATTATTGGTTCAAAATGTAAGATATAGTTCAAAGAGTATTTGTTGTCAGTCATACAATCCAAGTCCTGGTGTCAATGTAGCATTTTTATTTACATAACTGATTTTCTAGCTCACGGGCTAGAGGTCGGGTTGGTTATTCCATAGTGGGTGGGTATGTGCACACCTACCCCTAAAGGCCTTGCCTGAGGGGTGAAAGAAAGAGGCTGACAAATTTATTTTTGCAGGAACAGAAACCATTTCTCAGGTGACCAAGAGACACTGGATCCTTGAACCTGTCTTCCAGAAAGTGTCCTTTATATAGCAAACTTTTGGGGTAAAACATGTGCAGCTGGGCATGCCTCTGACTTTCTTGCAGAACTTGTGGCTACTGGGGAGGTGAGATAAATATCTTTCTGAGGTGTTATCTATGCTACAGGCATTGTTTCTTAACCTGACTGCAGAATGCCTTGGGATGCAGAGGTCAAGCATCAGTCATTTTGGCAGGTTTGATTGAAGATGACGTTACTCTTGCAATACAACAGGCTATTTTTCTACATCAGTGAGTGAACATAAAAATCTTCTTGCAGTTTTATATGTAGACATGAGATTTACCTACCCTACTTCCCAATTCAGGAATCATAGCTATATATAAAACTACCAGAGTGCTTAAGCATATCAGATACTGTGTTATTTCCATGAATTACCACATCTGTGAATTTTCACAGAATTCTCTGAAGTAGGCATTAGCATCTGCATTTTGTAGATGAGAAAACTTGGATGTAAAAAATAACAAGTAATTTAAAATAACAAGGAGTTACCACTAACCCTAGTAGAATGACTAAAATTCAGAACACTGACAACGCGAAATGCTGGTGAAAATGTGGAGCAGCAGGAACTCTCATTTGTTGCTGGTGGGAATGCAAAATGGTACAGCCACTTTGGAAAACAGTGTGGCAGTTTCTTACAAAACTTACCATACTTTTATCACACAATCCAGCAATTTTAGTCCTTGGTATTTACCCAAAGGAAAAATTATGCCCACACAAAAACCTGCACACAGAGTTTTATGGCAGTTTTATTCATAATTGCCAAAATTTAGAAGCAACCAAGAGGTCCTTCAGTAGGTAGATAAACTATGGTACATCTGGAAAATGAAACATTATTCAGTGTTAAAAATAAATAAGCCATCAGCAGTATTTTGTAATTTTTCCTTGTAGAGGTCTTTCACCTTCTTGGTTAGGGATATTCCTAGTTTTTTAAATTTGTTTGTTTGTTTTTTGCAGCTATGGTAAAAGGGGTTGAGCTCTTGATTTGATTCTCAGTTTGGTTACTGCTGGTGTATAGCAGAACTACTGATTTGTGTACATTAATTTTGTATTCTAAAACTTTGCTGAATTCATTTATCAGTTCTAGGAGCCTTTTTGAGGAGTATTTAGGGCTTTCTAGGCATACAATCATATCATCACCAAACAGCAATAGTTGACATCCTATTTACCAACTTGAATGAGCTTTGTCTCTTGTCTGCTTGCTCTAGCCGGAATGTCCAGTCCTATGTTGAAAATAAGTGGTGAGAGTGCATATCCTTGTCTTGTTCCAGTTCTCATTGGGGAATGCTTTCAACTTTTCTCTGTTCAATATTATGTTGGTTGTCCATTTGTCATAGATGGCTTTTATTACATTAAGGTACGTCTCTTCTATGTGAATTTTGCGAGGGTTTTAATCATTAAAAATATGCTGGATTTTGTCAAATGCTTTTTCTGCATCTATTGAGATCATGTGATTTTTATTTTTAGTTCTGCTTATCTGGTGTGTCCCATTTATTGAGTTGCATATGTTAAACCATCCCTGCATCCCTGGTATGAAACCCACTTGATCATGATGGATTATCTTTTTGATATGCTGTTGGATTCAGTTAGCTAATATTTTGTTATGAATTTTTGCATCTATATCCATCAGGGATATTGGTCTGTACTTTTCTTGTTATGTCCTTCCCTGATTTTGGTATGAGGGTGATACTGGCTTCATAGATTGATTTAGGGAAAATTGCCTCTTTCTCTATCTTGTGGAATAGTGTAAATAGGATTGGTACCAATTATTCTTTGAATGTCTGATAGAATTCAGCTGTGAACCCATCTTGTTCTGAACTTTTTTTTTCTTTTTGAGACAGTATCACTCTGTCACACAGGCAGAATTGCAGTGGCACAATCTCAGCTCACTGCAATGCCCATCTCCCGGGTTCAAGAGATTCTCCTGCCTCAGCCTCCTGAGTAGCTGGGATTACAGGTGCGCACCACTGCATCTAGCTAATTTTTGTATGTTTTAGTAGATACAGGGTCTCACCATGTTGGCCGGGCTGGTCTCAAACTCCTGACCTCAGGTGATCCACCCGCCTCAGCCTCCCAAACTGTTGGGATTACCACGCCCGGCCTCTGATTTTTTGTTGTTGTTGTTGTTGACAATTTTTGTATTACCATTTCAGTCTCGTTGCTTGTTATTGGTCTGTTCAAAATTTGTGTTTCTTCCTGTTTAATCTAGAAGGGTTGTGTATTTCTAGGAATTTATCTATCTCCTCTAGGTTTTCTAGTTTATGCATGTAAAGGTGTTCATAGTAACCTTGCACAAATAAATGGAAACACATCCCATGCTCATGAATGGGTAGAATCAATACTGTGAAAATGACAAACTGCCAAAAGCAATCTACAAATTCAATGCAATTCCCATCAAAATACCACCATCACTCTTCACTAAACTAGAACAAAACAATCCTAAAATTCATATGGAACCAAAAAAGGGACCACATAACCAAGCAAAAATAACAAATCTGGAGGCATAACATTATCTGATCTCAAATTATACTATAAGGACATAGTCACCAGAACAGCATGGTACTAGTATCAAGATAGGCACATAGACCAATGAAACAGAATAGAGAACTCAGAAATAAAGTTACAGTCAACTGATCATCAACAAAGCAAATAACACCATAAAGTGCGAAAGGACACCCTATTCAACAAGTGGTGCTGGGACAATTGGCAAGCCATGTGTAGAAAAATGAAACTGGATCCTCATCTCTCACCTTGTATAGTAATCAACTCAAGATGGATCAAATACTTTAAGATGTGAAACTATACAAATTCTAGTATAATATACTTTGGAAAACTTTGGAAAAACTCTTCTAGACATTGGCTTAGACAAAGACTTCATGACCAAGAACCCAAAAGCAAATGCAACAAAAATAAAGATAAAATATGGGACTGAATTAAACTAAAAATCTTCTGCAAGAAAAAGAAACAATCAGCAGAGTAAACAGACAACCCACAGAGTGAGAGAAAATCTTTGCAATCTATACATGCAACAAAGGACTAATATCCAGAATCTACAAGGAACTCAAACTAATCAGAAAAAAAAAATCCCATCAAAAAGTGGGTTATGAACATGAATAGACAATTCTCAAAAGAAAATATACAAATGGCCAAGAAACATGAAAAAATCCTCAACATCATCAATGATCAGGGAAATGCAAATCAAACCCACAATGTGATATCATCTTAGTCCTGCAAGAATGACCATAATCAAAAAAAAAAAAAAAAAAAAAAGAAAATTGTTGGTGAGGATGTGGTAAAAAGGGAACACTTTTAAACTGCTGGTGGGAATGTAAACTAGTACAGCAACTTTGGTAAACAGTGTGGAGATTCCTTAAAGAACTAAAAATGGAACTACCATTTGATCCAGGAATCCCACTATAGGCTATCTACCCAGAGGAAAAGAAGTCATTATACAAAAAAGATACTTGCACACACATGTTTATATTATAGCAGAACAATTAGCAATTGTAAAAATATGGAACCAGCCCAAATGGCCATCAATCAATGAGTAGATAAAGGAATTGTGAGATAGATAGATAGATATAGATATGGATATGTATACACATATACCATGGAATACTACTCAGCTATAAGAAGGAATGAAATAATGGAATTTGCAGCAACCTGGATGGAATTGGAGACCATTATTCCAAGTGAAGTAACTCAGAAATTGAAAAACAAACATCATATGTTCTCATTCATAAGTGGGAGCTAAGGTGTGAGGATACAAAGGCATAAGAATGATACAACGGACTTTGGGGACTCAGGGGAAATGGTGGGAGAAGGGCAAGGGATAAAAGACTACACACTGGGTACAGTGTACACTGCTTAGGTGATGGGTGCACAAAAATCTCAGAAATCACGGCTAGAAAACTTATTCATGTAACCAAACACCAACTGTTCCCCAAAAAAACTCTTGAAATTAAAAATATATTTTTTAAAAAAAGGAAGAAAGAAGCTGTTGAATAAGACATGGAGGAAACTTAAATGCATATTACTAAGTAAAAGAAGACAATCTGAAAAGGCTACACACTGTGCGAATTCAACTATATGATGTTATGAAAAAAGCAAAAATACGGAGACAGTAGAAAATCAATGGTTGCCAGGAGATAGGGAAGAGGGAGGGATAAATGGATGGAGTACAGAGGACTTTTAGGACAGTCAAAGGATTCTATATGATACTATGATGGTGTAATGGTAGATACATATCATTATATATTTATCCAAACTGATAGAATGTACAATATGAAGGGTGAACCTAATGCCAACAATGGACTTTGGGTGATAATGATGTGTGGGTTCATCTGTTGTAATAAATAGACTGCTTTGATGGGAAATGTTGATAATTGGAGAGGCTATTGACATGTGCGGCAAGGGAGTATTTGGGAAATCTCTGTGCCTTCCTCTCAATTTTGCTGTCAACTTAAAACTGCTCTTAAAATTCTTAATTTACAAAAGAATAAAAAAGAAGTAAGTCATTCAAGTAAGTGGCAAACTCGCAAGTGGTAGCCTCAGTTTTTTCTGACTTAGAAGTCATCTTACTTTATTTTCAACATTTTTTATAAAGTGGTGTTATTTTAACTTTTTTCCCTGGTTTAAGCAAGTTTTTGAGAACCTAATAAACTATGAGTAAATTCTTAAAGAGCCCAAGTTACAGAAAGAACAGAGCAGAATCAACCCCAAAACACCAAATGTATTGTAATTTTCAAGCACCAACAATAAATTTTTGAAAGTTTGAATATGTTTAAGTAAATGAAATAGGCAATCAAAAGTATGTGTACACCATGGAATACTATGCAGCCATAGAAAGGAATGAGATCATGTCCTTTGCAGGGCCATGAATGGAGCTGGACTCCAATATCCTCAGCAAACTAATACAGAAATAGAAAACCAAACACTGCATATTCTCATTTATATGTGGGAACTGAACCATGAGAACACATGGACACAGGGAAGGGAACAATACATCCTGGGGCCTGTTCGGGGATAGGGTCGGGGGAGGGAGAGCAATAGGAAAAATAGGTAATGCATGCTGGGCTTAATACCTAGGTGATGGGTTGATCGGTGTAGCAAACCACTATGGCACACATTTACAAATGCAACAACCCTGCACATCTTGCACATGTACCCTGAAACTTAAAATAAAAATTAAAAAAAAATACAAGCCAGTAATAGAGAGCTGAAAGTATAAAAGTTTATGTTTGCTTTTTATTTTTCCACTTTGGTCTACAGTGGTTTTATTTTTATCTCCGTTCAAAGCCTGACATTAAGAAAAACTATTTTCCCCTTCTCAGCTTCACTTTATCAAAAATCAAAATCTTCAAATATATAAGTAAAAAGAATATATAACACATTTTCATTTACCCATCAGCAACATTCAGCAGGGGTCAACTTATAGCTACTCTTGCTTATCAATATCCGCTCTTTCCACTATTTCACTCTCCTTATAGGATTACTTTTATGTAAATTCTAGACATCATTTTAGTTCATCTGCAAATATGTCTGTATTTACCTCTAAAGGCATTCTTTAACAATGTATAACCACAATACCATTACCATACTTAAAAACTATTTCTATTTCCTTCAAATGTCTCATGTTACTTTACAATTTGTTTTCATAAGGATCCAAATAAGATCCATACATTAAAGTTGTTTTCATGTCCCTTAAGTCTGTTTTTATCTATAGATTGTTCCTTTATCTCCCACCCCCACAATACATACCTTTTGTACTCTATTTATTGAGGCAACTGGACCATTTATCTTATGTAGTTTACAATAAACTAAATTTTACTAATTGCCTTTTTATGGTGTCATTCAACATGCTCCTGTATCTCCTGTAAATACTGCAAATTGGTAGCTAGATCTAAAGGCCGGTCTAATTGATAGTTATATCCAAAGTTTGATTTTTTTTTTTCTGGCAGTAATATTTTATAGGTGGTATCATATACTTCTATGAAGAGGCATGTCTGCTTGTCTCTCATTTTTTATGTTAGCTACAATTGATAATAACAGCCTAGATTCATTATTTCATTAGGGGTTGCAAAAATAGTAACATTTCAATTCTATCATTCTTTCTTCATTCTCTGGTTAAAGGTATCTCTCAAAAGAATTTTCTCTCATCAACATCTGGTTATCCTTAGACATAATCTATAAAGGCAAAACAGGATAAATGCTTGGTTCTTCTGTTTCATTCAAAACAGTACATTCTTATGGATCCCTAACATTCTTCAAAGGTGTCCAATGACAACATTACTTTTAAATTAATATTATTAGGAACTGATAGAATTAAGCATATTTGAGGCATTTTAATCTACTGCCTTTGATTTTATTATTGTTTCTCAAATAGGGTGACTCCTCTGAGTCTCTTTGACGCATCCTAATAGTCTTTCAAATCTGCCTTGCTTTTTAGTAAGAGAAGTTGATATTCCAGGCTCATCTTGTACAATATTCAACCCCCAAGTCAGAATTAGATACTTTTTGCAATGAACTTCAACTCCTTTTAGGGGAAATGTCTACAGAGCACAATCTGAGTATTATATTTCCTCTTCATATTGGGTTTTATGTTGTTTCTATATACTTGTAAGTGATTAGAACTAGGAAACTATTGTTTTTCTTTTTGTTGGGAAAATGATTCATGACTTCATACTGATACTTTAACTTCAAACTCCTATTATTGGGTTTTCATTTATTTTATTCTACTATGCTATTATATCTTCTTTACCCCATGGAAATAATTCCATTTTCAATAATGTCAACAAGCTTACTAACTTGGTTGATCTTAAAATATGTAGACACCTGTCTCACAATAACAATTCAATTGCTAAAAATGTAACTTTAAACAGCTCAATATATGTTTTTGCATGGGTTTTATTTTTGTCCTTAGGATATCTCACAAAGGTTGTATAGTCAAATATCTGTGTTCGAGTAAATGATATAATTCATCTCTGTGTGACTATAATGCCAACTTAATATATTTATATTTATATTTCACCTCTTTTACCAAACTTTTATGAGCATTGATGTTTTAAAATTAAATTTTAAATAATGATATAATTATGTAAAATATTAAATGTTACCAGGGTCAAACCTAAAATAGGTATATTCAAATAAAATGTAGCTTTTGTTTCTATAACCTTTTCCCCATTCCATCTCTCCTCCAGAAGCAATTGTTTTCTATTATAGTTTTGTTTTGCTTTTAATTTTTGGTTTATGTTTTCATTTTTTAAAGACAAGTCATTACATTACAGTATATTAAAAATTATCACAAATTACATCATTTGCAGTTCCTCCCATCGAAGGTGAAAAAATCTGTATCTTTACCTCTTTAAATGAAGCTGGCATTGTAGGATTTTTGATCAACAGAATGCAGCAGAAGTAACACTGTGGTGTTTCTAAGTTTTTGCCTCAGAGGACCTTGCAGCTTTTGCTTTTACTGGAACCTGAGGCAACAATGAAAAACCGTGTGGAGAGAGATCCAGCTGTCCCATGTCTTCTAGGCATTCCAGCTGGGGCTCATCCATGTGAGTGAAGCCAGGATGCTGAGTATCAGTAGCCATAGGACTCTGCACAGACAAGAACAGGAGACAACCCACCCAGTCAACCCACAATCACATTAAATTAATAAATCTTTGTTTTAAGACACAAAATTTGGATGTGTTTATGTTTTATGAACCAATGTATAATCCTCAATATATTATACTCATTTAACTTCATAATTTTTTAAAAAAATTTTACTATTGTCCGAATATTACTTTATAACAATATATAGAAATATGCATCATTCTTTTATAAAGCTGCACAATACGTCATCATGAGCTTCCCACACTAGGAAACTTTCCTTTACTGATGGCACTTGGGTCTGTTTCCATTCTTTCACTAGTACAATAATGCTTCAGAGAAGAGAGTTGTGCATATGTCTTTTTTACATTTTTTAACATGGCTATTTTGATAAAGAATAAAATAGAACTTACAGAAATAAGACACAAACTAATTAAAATTAAAAACTGATATAACTTAACATTTTTGAAGACAGACTTGTAAATTGAGATATAAATCTGTAAAATTATCCAGAATGCAGCAAAGAGCCAAAAAAAGAAAAATGGAAAAGAAGAAAGAAAGGACAAAAAATAGGTTAAAAAGTGACACTGGTGATGGGAGTTAAAGAAGGAGATAAGAATCGGGGGAAAACTGGTATTTGAAGAGTTTATACCTGAAAATATTTAAAACTGATGAAAGATAGAAATTATAGGAGTTAGTACACAAATACTTATAGTTAAATTAAAAGAAGTCCTTGCTAGGTACATTATAATAAAGTTGTAGACACCAAAAACAAAGAAGATCTTTAAAAAGGCTGAAAGAAAAGAAAGATTACCTACAAAAGAACCAAATTTATCCTGACAGCTGCTTTGCCAATAGCAATACTGGAAACTAGAAGCAAAGTGAATAATATATTCAAAGGGATGGCAAAAAATAACTGTCAAGCTAAAACTGTACACCCAGAAAAAACTGTCCTTCCAAAGTGAAGGCAAAATAAAAATATTTTCAAGTAAAAAAGAAATCCTGAGAAATTTTACCACCAACAGACTCTCATGAATAAAGTCTAAAAAAAACGTACTTTAAGAAAAGAGAAAATGATCCAGAGAAAAGGCCTAATGTAAAGCAGCAGTGGCAAGCAAAAAATTAGTGTAAACATGTAAGTAAATATGTCAATATGAATGTGTATAAAAATAATAGTAACAAAATTTGTAGGATTATAAAAATAAAATCATACTAAAATAGCAGAGAAAAATACAATGATATTTGTGAAATTGCTTATTTGAGTTAAAGCCTTCTAAGCTACTTGTTTTGATAAAAAGAAGGGTAAAGATATTGATTAGTTTTAGAATTAACTGTGCATATTAAAAAGAGTAGTAACTAAAAGCATAAAATAAAATACGTAGTATGAAAATAGAATGCATAACTTTCAAATAGCTAGAAAAATAGGAATCAAAGCAATTATTTAATCTCAAATAATAAAGAGGAAAAATGAAACAGAAAATGTAGTACAAATATAGTCCAAAGAAGATATGATAAAATTAAGGAGCCTAAATAATTCAAATGAATTAAGCCTGCAAATTAAAAGAAAAACATATTTCAAAAAAAAAAATTTCTGCCTCTATGTTGCTTAAAAAAAGACACACATACATTATAAAAAGAGAAAAAGCTAAAAACTAAAGACTGAGAAATTATCTAAGAGGTGAATACTAACCAAAGTGAAGCTATTGTTGTTTCTAGACAAATTAAACTAGGGCAAAAGGCATTAATGAAGAATGCAATTTACTAAAATGATGTATTAAAATCTTTTAGCACAAAATAATATTGCTTCAAGATCCATAATGAGACAGTTGAAAGAAGTATGTAGCAAAATTGACAAATTCACCACCATAATGAATCTCACTAATTAGTACATCAATCAAATAAAAAAGAGATCGGCTAAGAAAAGATTTGAACCACGAAATTAACAAGCATGATCAATGGACTTCTATAGAATCATGCATACAACATTAAAAAATATATTCTTCTGCATAACGGGAAATTTTTATATACTTTAAGTTCTGGGATACATGGGCAGAACATGTAGGTTTGTTACATAGGTATACATGTGCAATGGTGGTTTGCTGCACCCATTAACCCATGCATCTACATTAGGTATTTCTCCTAATGCTATCCCTTCCCTAGCCCTCCAACCCCTGACAGGCCCTGGTGTATGATGTTCCCCTCTCTGTGTCCATGTGTACTCGTTCAACTCCCACTTGTGAGTGAGAACATGCTGTGTTTGGTTTTCTGTCCCTGTGTTAGTTTGCTGAGAATGATGATTTCCAGCTACATCCATGTCCCTGCAAAGGACATGAACTCATCGATTTTTATGGCTGCCTCATATTCCATGGTGTATATGTGCCACATTTTCTTTATCCAGTCTATCATTGATGGACATTTGGGTTGGTTTCAAGTCTTCGCTATTGTGAGTACTGCTGCAATAAACATACGTGTGCATGTGTCTTTATAGTAGAATGGTTTATAATCCTTTGGGTATATAACCAGTAATGGTATTGCTGGGTCAAATTATATTTCTAGTTCTAGATCCTTGAGTAATTGCCACACTGTCTTCCACAATAGTTGAACTAATTTGCACTCCAACCAACAGTGTAAAAGTGTTCCTATTTCTCCACATCCTATCTAGCATCTGTTGTTTCCTGACTTTTTAATGATCACCATTCTAAATGGCATGAGATGGCATTTCATTGTGGTTTCAATTTCCATTTCTCTAATGACCAGTGATGGTGAGCTTTTTTTTATATGTTTGTTGGCCACATAAATGTCTTCTTTTGAAAAATGTCTGTTCATATCCTCTGCCCACTTTCTGATGGGGTTGTTTTCTTCTTGTAAATTTGTTTAAGTTTCTTGTAGATTCTGGATATTAGCCCTTTGTCAGATGGATAGATTGCAAAAATTTTCTCCCATTCTGTAGGTTGCCCATTCGTGCTGATGATAGTTTCTTTTGCTGTGAAGAAGCTCTTTAGTTTAGTTAGATCGCATTTGTCAATTTTGGTTTTTGTTGCCATTGCTTTTAGTGTTTTAGTCATGAAGTCTTTGCCCGTGCCTATGTCCTGAATGGTATTGCCTAGGTTTTCTTCTAGGGTTTTTATGCTTTTAGATCTTATGTTTAAGTCTTTAATTCATCTTGAGTTAATTTATGTATAAGGTGTAAGAAAGGGGTTCCGTTTCAGTTTTCTGCATATGGCTAACCAGTTTTTCCAACACTAAGTATTAAATATGAAATCCTTTCCCCATTGCTTGTTTTTGCCAGGTTTGTCAAAGATCAGATGGTTGTAGATGTGTGGCATTATTTCTGAGGCCTTTGTTCTGTTCCATTGGTCTATATATCTGTTTGCGTACCAGTACCATGCTGTTTTGGTCACTGTAGCCTGCAGTATAGTTTAAAGTCAGGTAGTGTGATGACTCCAGTTTTGTTCTTTTTCCTTAGGATTGTCTTAGCTATACATGCTCTTTTTTAGTTCCATATAAAGTTTAAAGTAGTTTTTTTCTAATTCTGTGAAAAAAGTCAGTGGTAGCTTGATGGGGATAGTATTCAATCTATAAATTACTTTGGGCAGTAAGGCCATGTTCACAATATTGATTCTTCCTATCCATGAGCATGGAATGTTTTTCCATTTGTTTGTGTCCTCTCTTATTTTCTTCAGCAGTGGTTTGTAGTTCTTCTTGAAAATGTCCTTCCCATCCCTTGTAAGCTGTATTCTTAGGTATTTTGTTATCTTTGTAGCAATTGTGAATGGGAATACATTCATGATTTGGCTCTCTGTTTGTCTATTTTTGGTGTATAGGAACGCTTGTGATTTTTGCACAATGATTTTGTATCCTGAGACTTTGCTGAAGTTGTTTATCAGCTTAAGGAGATTTTTGAATGAGACGATGGGGATTTCTAAATATACAATCATGTCATCTGCAAACAGACAATTTGACTTCCTCTCTTCCTATTTGAATACCCTTTATGTCTTTCTCTTGCCTGATTGCCCTGGCCAGAACATCCAATACTATTTTGAATAGGAGTGGTCAGAGAAGGCACCCTTGTCTTGTGCCAGTTTTCAAAGGGAATGCTTCCAGCTTTTGCCCATTCAGCATGATATTGGCTGTGTTTGTCATAAATAGTTCTTATTATTTTGAGATACGTTCCATCAATACCTAGTTTATATAGTGTTTTTAGCATGAAGGGGCATTTCCTGTATTTCCTGAATTTGAATGTTGGCCTGTCTTGCTAGGTTGGGGAAGTTGTTTTCCAACTTGGTTCCATTCTGCCTGTCACTTTCAGGTACACCAATCAAACATAGGTTTGGTCTTTTCACATAGTCCCATATTCCTTGGAGGCTTTATTTTTTCCTTTTCATTCTTTCTTCTCTAATCTTGTCAACATGCTTTATTTCATTAAGTTGATCTTCAATTTTTGATATCAAGTGGAAGCACTTGATCAATTCAGCTATCGATACTTGTGTATGCTTCATGAAGTTCTCGTGCTGTGTTTTTCAGCTCTATCAAGTCATTTATATACTTCTCTAAACTGCTTGTTATACTTAGCAGTTCCTGTAACATTTTATCAAGGTTCTTAGCTTCCTTGCATTGGGTTAGAACATGCCCCTTTCGCTCAGAGAAATTTGTTATTACCCACCTTCTGAAGCCTACTTCTGTCAATTCGTCAAACTCATTCTCTGTCCAGTTTTGTTCCCTTGTTGGCAAGGAGTTGCAATCTTTTGTAGGAGAAGAGATATTCTGGTTTTTGGAATTTTCAGCCTTATTGTTCTGGTTTTTCCTCATCTTTGTGAGATAAATCTACCTTTGGTCTTTAATATTGGTGACCTTCAGATGGGGTTTTTGTGTGGACTTCCTTTTTGTTGATGTTGATGCTATTCCTTTCTGTTTGTTAGTTTTCCTTTTAACAGTCAGGCCTCTCCTCTGCAGGTCTGCTGGAGTTTGCTGGCAGTCCACTCCAGACCCTGTTTGCCTGGGTATCACCAGCAGAGGCTACAGAACAGCAAAGATCGCTGCCTGTTCCTTCCTCTAGAAGTTTCATCCCAGAGGGGTTCACACCAGATGCCCGCTGGAGCTCTCCTGTATGAGGTGTCTGTTGACCCTTGCTCAAGGTGTCTCCCAGTCAGGAGGCACTGGGATCCAGGACCCACTTGAAGAGGCAGTCTGTCCCTTAGCAGAGCTCGAGTGCTGTGCTGAGAGATCTGCTGCTCTCTTCAGAGCTGGCAGGCAGGAACATTTAAGTCTGCGGAAGCTGTGCCCACAGCTGCCCCTTCCCTTAGGTGCTCTGTCTCAGGGAGATGGGAGTTTTATCTATAAGCCCCTGACTGAGACTTCTGCCTTTCTTTCAGAGATGCCCTGCCCAGAGAGGCATTTCTTTCAGAGATGCCCTGCCCAGAATCTAGAGAAGCAGTCTGTCTCACTTCTGCATAAAGGGAAATTTGTGGAAATTGCTCATATACTAAGCCATGAAACAAATGATACACATACCCACAGCAATAGAACTGAAAAAAAAAAAAAAAATAGGCCATGTTTTCTAAGCACAACACAACCACTTATAATATAACAACAACAACAACAACAACAAAAAAAAAACCCTAGGTTTCCTAACTTACACTTAAAAAAAAAAACACTTCAAGGAAGAAATTATAATGAAAATTAGAAAGTACCTAAAAATGAATAAAAATTAAAATGCTGTATACTAAAAATTCATTAACATAGTTAAACTTGTCTTCTCAGGCTTTTGGCTAAGATCAAGTGTAAAATAAAAATTTAGTTTTCAAGCTTACATTTGAAGACTTAAAAAACTAAAAAATGATGAGCTATGCATCCAATTTAAAAAGTCAAAGTAACAGAATAATCTTCAATTCAGGGGAGAAAAGGGATTTTTTTTAAAGAACAGAAATTAATGAAATAGATAAAAACACAAAGGTACAATAGAAAGGCTCGATAAAGTGAAAAGTTTGTTGTTTGAAACAAATTATCTCTGGCAAGATGAACTGGGTGAAAAAAATAATAAAAGGCACAAATAAACAATACTAGAAATTAACAACAAATTAACTAGAGAAACATACAACAGAGATTATAGATGTATGTGTGTGAGTATGTATATGTATGAAATAAGCAAGTACTTTTGCCAAAAAATTTTAAATGTTAGATAAAAATGGGAAAAATCCTAGAAAAAAATATAACTTACCAAAGCTGAAGAGAAACTGCAAACCAAAATGATTCATAAACATCAAAGATATGAATCAGGAATTAATGTTTTCACAAATAATAGATCAGGTGCAGAGAATTTTATTGAATTACCAAGAAACAGTTCTAATTGTATATAAATCTTTCCAGAAAACAGAAGTAGAGGAGATGCACTTGAAGGAATTTTAGACAGGAGATATAAAATTGATCTCAAAATTAAATATGGAAAATAGGATATTTACTTATGAACATAGATACAGTAGCGTGTGTGTGTGTGTGTGCGCGCATGCATGCGTGTGCGCGCAAGTGACCAATGGTGTATTTATTTCAGGAATGAAATGTTAATGTGAGAAAAACAGATTAATTTAAATCACCACTTTAGTAAGTTAAAGATGACAAAGTGGTACAGTATAAACAGTATATTTAATAACCTTATATACTGAAAGTTTGCTAAGAGAATACATTTTATGTGCTCTTACCACATACACACAAAGGGTAATTATGCAAGGTGATGAATAGGTTAATTTACTTCAATGTAGTGTGATAATTTCACTGTGTATATGTACATCAAAACATCACATTGTATGCCTTAAATATATATACAAACATAAAGATGACAAGATGATTCATCGAGAAGATGCAGAAAGTGGCCAGCTGCGGTGGTGGCTCAAGTTTGTAATCCCAGCACTTTGGGAAGCCGAGGTGGGTGGATCATTGAGGTTGAGACAAGCCTGACCAACATGTCAAAACCTCCTCTCTACTAAAAGTACAAAAAAATTAGCTTGGCATGGTGGCAGGTACCTGTAATCCCAGCTACTTAGGCTGAGGCAGGTAAATCACTTGAACCCAGGAGACAGCGGTTGCAGTGAGCTGAGATCAAGCCACTGTACTCCAGCCTGGGCAAAAGAGTGAGACTCTGTTTCAAAAAAAAAAAAAAAAAAAAAGGAAAAGAAAAAAGAAAAGATGCAGAAAGAGGGTTCAACACTATTTCACACCTATTTATAATTAAATTAAATTATAATATAATTAAATATAATTTCCCAACTATTTCTACTTAAAAGAAACCTCTTGGTAAACTAATAATAAGAAGAAAATTATTTTCCCTTTTGCAGGTAATCTACCAGAGCTTTACTGCAGTCATCAAACTTCCTCTAAATCAGGAAGGAGTAAGGACTCCAGCTGTTACAGCCGCTTTTCAACACTGTACCTGAGGCCACAGCCAAAATGATCAGGATTGAAAAAAAAAAAAGAAGCAGCAAAAGCAGCTAATGGTCTCAGATGTCCACTTAGAAAGCAGAGAGAATCTATACCCAAGTTACTGGAATTAGTAGTAGAGTTTAGCAGAGTTACAAGAGAAAAAATTAATGTACAAATAGTGATTGCATTTCTGTCATGGTTATCCTAGTCCATTAGTACTGCTATAACAGAAAACCTTAGACTGGATAATTTACAAATAACAGGACTTTATTTATTGCTCACAGTTCTGGAGGCCAGGAAGTCTACCATCAAGTTTTTGGCAGACTTTGTGTCTAGTAAGGGCTTGCTCTCTGGTTCCTTCTTGCTGAGTTCTCACATGGCAAAACAGAGGAGGGAGGCAGCTAGCTCTCTGAAACCTTTTATAAGGGCATAAATCCCACTCATAAGAATGGAGCCCTGATGGCCTAATCACCTCCCAGAAGTCACACTTTCTAATACCATCACTTGGATTATGAGGTTTCAACATATGAATTTTGAAGGGATGCATACATTCAAACCATAGCAATAGGAATACAGAGTTAGAAAATATTCAAACTAATAACAAAATACAACATTTGTAGTAAATATCTAACAAAAAAATGACCTTTAAGGAGAAAATGATAAATGTTTTTAAAATATCAAATAAGAAAAGGAGATACTATGTTCATAGACAGGAAAATTCAGTATTGTAATGTTGTTTTTCAAATCAATTTTTAAAATCAATGTAATTCTAGTTAAATTGCAGCAGAGTATGACATTGACAAGAATGACATTGAAAGTAAACAAAAGAAACAGAACTGAGAACCTAAAAATATGTTGGGAAACTTGACATACAACAGAGGTGACACTGTAAATCAGTAGAGGAATTAGAGATAATTTAACAAATGATACTGATGCAATTGATTATCCCCAGGGAAAAACAAATTGGATCAAATCTTCCATGACACAAAAGTCAATTCCAGAAGGAATAAAAATTTAAATATGAAATGGCATTTTAAATGTTTCATATAGTTGATTAAAAATGATTATCTGGGGAGTTGAAAATGTGTAAGTTTAACAATTATAATTCTGCTGTTATGGTCTACAGTAATTGTTGCATATGTGTACCAGGAAATACATAAGATAATGTTTATATCAATATTGTCTATAATTACAAAAAATAAAAACATGCTAAATGTTCTCTACCAGGAGTGCAGATAAATAAATAATGTGTTTATATGCGTTGCAATATAGCCACAAAAATTAAAAGGAAGGTAAATGACCTTTGTGCATCAACATGAAAGAACTCCACAATTCAGGACAGGGGTGACCTGCTGGAGAAGAACTCAGTCAGATAGGGGATGCACAGAATTTTGAAGGCTAGTTGTGATTTTTCATGTTGAGTAGCATGTAAACAGGGGCTCTGAAAAGTAATTGTTACCTTCTGTACATGTAATATATTCACTTTTATGTATGAGGTGGTTTACAAGTCTAAAATTATAATAATTTTAAAAGAAGAAAAGGATTACAAAGGATATTTACGTTATATTTTATATATAATTGGAGGTGGTTTACCAAACCCTCTGTTTTTGTTGTTGTTATTGTTGTTGCTGCTTGTTTTGTTTTTTGGTTTTTGGTTTTTTTGAGACAGAGTCTCGCTCTGTCACCCAGACTGGAGTGCAGTGGCACGATCTTGGCTCACTCCGCCTCCTGGGTTCAAGCAATTATCCCTGCCTTAGCCTCCTGAGAACTGGGATTACCGGCACCCACCACTATGCCCAGCTAATTTTTGTATTTTTAGTAGGGACGGGTTTAGTAGAGACCAGCCATGTTGGCCTGGCTGGTCTTGAACCCCTGACCTCAGGTGATCCACCTGCCTCGGCCTCCCAAAGTGCTAGGATTACAGGCATGAATGACCGCACCTGGCCACTGAACCCTCTTAAATTCTATGTTAGGAAACTCTGCTAGAAAAACTTTAACCTCCTATATTTTTAGAGCCAGAGATGTAACCAAGCCCTCAAAAACCAAAAGTTAGATCAGGACCAACCCCAGAGAGGGAATCAACTTATGCAATCACTGAATCAAGTTAGAGAAAAATCAAGAAAAATAAAAACTAAAAACAATTAGCTCATTTATTTTGCATTGTACAAACCAGAATTCCCAGACATTGGTGATGGTAATCCAGTTTTCATTTTCTAGAATTCTTGAGCTCACTGGTAGTGTGAATGCATATTGAGGGTAGAGAGGAACATTCAGGAGTGATGCTTCAGTGATCTGCCTAGGGGTAAGGAGCTGTTACAAGCATTACAGTTTGCTGGAACTCACAGTTCCTTTTGGCCCTAGGTACTTTGACATATTTAAAGATGAAGCTAGGGCAGTCAGAGATAAGGTCTCTGACTTATCATTGGATTAAAATATGAAAGATCTGAAGGTATGAAATTATATTAGTAGGTTCAGGTCTGCTTTTTGAACAATGACCTTTGCTTTCTCATACCCTAAGTATGAGAAAATATTTGCGAATAATATTAGCTTTAGACCATTTCAGTATTGTATATGTATACCAAAAGTGTCAAACCAAACTAGTATACACACTGAGACAGCTTAGGGTTTTCCATATGGGACATGATGAAAAGAATCAAAAAGATAGTAATTGGCTTATATTTAAAATATCAATGGAAAAAAATTCCCTGAGAAGCTGAGCTCAGTATATATTTTAAAGAATTTGAAGCCTACTAACAAAGGGCCTGATATTTGTCTCCTTACTCTTAAATCTGGAAATGTGATCACTTAGTGCAGAATCATAGATAGGATACCTCTGGATGTAAATCTCATTTTTGTAGGAACCCTAGGTATCCAAGGGGAAACATTAAGACAAAAGATTCACAGGTAAGCAGTAGGGCTCCAGATAAGGGGATAAATGCCATTGAAGGGAACAGGTGAAAGGCAGACCTTCTGCAAACCCCCGTATTGTGCAGTCACGGCCATGTTGCACATAGTGGGTAGATTTCTATTCTCTGTTTTAACGTTTTTAGATGTAGGGTGTGATGCTGTAACTTTTACCTGGTCAGCCATTTTCCTCACTATTTACTCTCCCTCTCTTTCTTCTATGCTCTAATATTGCAAATCCCAAGAAAAATATTTGGCAAGTTGTTCCAAGCTGTTGAAATAGTTGGCAAAACAAATCTCTAAGAAATTGAAACTTTCTAATCTGATCAAATAAAATGTTGAATATGGCTTACTGTCAAGATGAGTTACAGCCTTTAGAAACTAAAAGAAGAATTCATGAAGAATTGCTGAAAATTTCCTACACAGAACATTGCATTTTATTAACAAGTTTAAAACATAAGCCTAGCAAACCACAGGAGAGATTTTTTTCTTAATTCAACTTTATTAACTTCCTTTGATTCAAAGCATCAGTATTTATGGGGCAGAAATTTCCAATTGTCTCGTAAAAATTGAGGTTTTTTTGTTATATAAGAGAGATTATGCCATGAAGATAGTTTAGTAAAGAACCATTCTTCACACATTTTTCATGCAGCATTTCTTTTTACTCAATAGGTATTATATTCACCCAGTAGCATCCCTGGCTTGGAGTTATTGTTTGGGAAAACAAATGGGACTGTTTTCATACTCTGAGAAGATGTGTTTGAGCAGAAACATGCTGAGATGCTTGCAAATTAGAAGGTGGACACCTTGGGTGAACTACAAGGAGAAAACATTCTAATCAAATAAAATAGGGCTTGAGAGAAGGATGAGGAGAATAGAAATTTGTTGAAAGACAGAAAAGGAGAAAGAGAGTGAATGAAGGCCTGAAAAGAGATTTGAACAGACACTTTACCAAAGAAGATATATGGATGATAAAAAAAAACCTCAAGAGATGCTCACCATTATTAGTCATCAGAGAAATGCCAATATAAATCACAATGAGTTACTACAATGTATACACAGAATAGCTAAAAGAAAAAAATCAAATGTTGGTAAGGATGTGGAGCAACTAGATTTCTTATACACTGCTGGTAGGAATATAAAATCATGCAGTCATTAGCTTTAGACTTTGAAAAATACTCTCAAGTTTATTGTGGAATTAGACACTTGAACTCAGTCAGTAATTCCACTCATAGGTATGCACTTAAGAAAAATGAAAACATACATTCATAGAAAGAATTGTACACCTTGAATTGTACAACCTCAGAAATATTCATAGCAACTTTATTTAGAATGGGAAACAACCCAAATGGCCATGAGAAAGTCAATGAATAACCTGATTCAGACAATGGAACATGACTAATTAATGAAAAGGAATGAACTACTGGTACATGTAAAATCATGGATATATCTCAAAACATTCTGGAAGCCAGATACAAAACAGTAGATACTGCATGATTCCATTTATATGAAACTCTAGAAAATGCAAACTAATCTGTAGAGACATAAAGTAGATCAGTGGTTGCCTAGGATTAGGGAAAGGCATATTGACTGAAAAGGGCATTAGGAAACTTTTGGAGTGATGAAAATATTATGAATCTTGATTGGAGCGGCAGTTACATAATTGTTTACATTTGTTCAAAATCATCCAATGTTATATTTAAAATGGGTGAATTTCAGTGAATGTGAATTTTACCTCAGAAAAAAAAAATTAAACACATACACAGACAGGGTACCTGAGAAAAATGAAAAACATGGTAAAGGAATTAAAAGACAACAAGTTTTTTAGTCTTAGAAAATATGTCAAAGTTAGTACTAGATATAAAAATTGTCATACTGGGCCAGGCGTGGTGGCTCTTGCCTGTAATCCCAGCACTTTGGGAGGCTGAGGTGGGCAGATCACCCGAGGTCAGGAGTTCAAAACCATCCTGGCCAACATGGTGAAATCCCGCCTTTATTAAAAATACAAAAAAATTACCCAGGCATGGGGGTGTGTGCCTGTAATCCCAGGTTCTCGGGAGGCTGAGGTAGGAGAATTGCTGAGCCTAGGAGGTGGAGGTTGCAGTGAACCAAGATCACACCACTGCACTACAGCCTGGGTGACAGAGTGAGACTCTGCCTGAAAAAAAAAAAAAAGGCATTCTGAAAAACTACCTGTTGGGTCCTATGCTCACTACCTGAACCTCAGCATCATGCAACATACCTTTGTAACTGACCTGAATGTGTACCCCCTGATTTAAAAATAAAAGTTGAAAAAGAATGAACAAAACAAAATCAGGAGAACTATTACAAGTTCAAAAAATTAAGATAAATACTAACCAAATGCACTTTTAGGACTTGTTTAGATTTTGTTATGTGTGAAAATGGCATCACAATAATTTTAAAATACACAAACTTTTTAAAAGCTACAAAATATAAAAAATAAAAATTGTCATAGCGTTTTAAGGAAGGTGGGAAGGAAAAGAGGAAGCCAGGCCCTTAGCTGTGATCAACCTGACAGGTCATTGACCATGAAGGTTTGTATCTGTGGTTGTTCTGATCGACAACTTTATCCATGACTTTGGTTCTTTCTGATCTAATATTTTATGATTCTGTGTTCAGTGATAATGTTTTAAATGTGTTTATCAAACCTACAGAAAGCATATAGCTAAAAATGATAGCTAGCTAATACTTTGGATGACAGACTTAGGATTCAGATCATTTTGACATACAAGAACACTGAACTGAAGCAAACCAGATAAATTTTTAAAGGACAAATCTCTTGAATTTAGGTTTAAAAATTTAACTGGGCAGATATTGTGGAATAATCTAGTTTTCTTTTAGAAAAAAAACACCTCTTTCAGAAGGAGAAAAATTCTTTGTAATAGGCTATATATGTGTTTATGATTCCATCTGTATAAAATTTTAGAAAATAAAAACTAATCTACAGTGACATAAAGAAGATCAGTGGTTTGCTGGGGTCAGAGGTGGAGGATCTATTGACTGAAAAGGGGTATTAGAGAACTTTTGCAGTGATATGTGTGTGTATACATATATACACACACACATACACACACACCTTATGGCAAGGTAAATGAGCCTATTGTCAAATGATTACTAAATTCCCATTCAATATTAGACCACTTGAAGAGAAGTAGACATCCAGAACATTGTAAAGAATAGACTCACCTTGTTCTATACTAGTCAGATGACATGTGAAATATTTTGTTCAATTATGAATGGCAGATTATAAGAAGAATACCTAAAAAGGAGACAGATCCTTGAAAGATTCTCTAAAACATGTCAGAGATTAGAATACCAAAGTGAAGAAAGTCATAGCAGTTTCCAAATTTTGAAAGCACTGTAACATACAAGAGAAACAGGGAGTGCACTGTATTAAAGATTGGGATTAATGTATATGAATAACAAAGAGGTAGAAATGAAAAAATTGAATACATCAATCAGTTCATAAGGGTATGAACTATCTCTTGATGTAGAAGGTAGCCTTTCACTGAAAATAACTGAGC
The DNA here is from genome assembly GCF_002776525.5 of Piliocolobus tephrosceles. Classification (NCBI taxonomy): domain Eukaryota; kingdom Metazoa; phylum Chordata; class Mammalia; order Primates; family Cercopithecidae; genus Piliocolobus; species Piliocolobus tephrosceles. The sequence goes on along the minus strand of NC_045441.1, from coordinate 125,550,924 downwards.
AAAGGATGCATGATCAAATTATAGAGATGTCATATGGGAATCCTACTGTTAGATGAGAAGTGGCAATAGATGTCACTAACTACAGAATTGAAAAGGTGGACTTTGATCTAGTCTTAATGGTGGGAAATATTTGGAAAGGCAAAGAAATAGGACAGGGATGGGGTTGATAGGTTGTTGGGAAAGAAACAGCATATATAATAACACAACGATGTGAAAATTAGCGCAATAAAAGTCAAGTGTGCTTAGCACATAAGAAACTAACCTGACTAAAATGCAGTATGTTAGGGAAGAGCACCCATATTAACCTGGGAACATAAGAAAAGCCTTGTGGCTGGACACAGTGGCTCACGCCTGTAATCCCAACACTGGGAGGCCAAGGCAGGCAGATCACTGGAGGTGAGGAGTTCAAGACCAGCCTGGCCAACAGAGTGAAACCCTGTCCCTACTAAAAAACACAAAAAATGGGCCGGACATGGTGGCCTGCACCTGTAATTTCAGCTACTCGGGAGGCTGAGGTGGGAGAATTGCTTGAACCTGGGAGCTGGAGTTTACAGTGAGCTGAAATCGTGCCACTGCACTCCAGCCTGGGAGACAGAGCAAGATTCTGTCTCAGAATAAAAGAAAAAATAAAAGCCTTAATATTAGGACAAGAGGTTTAATGCCTGACTATACCGAGCCCAAAGCTAAAAGCTGATACTTTCAAATACATTTTAGAGTAGAATGCTTTCCTTCCTTGTTCACACCGTTAATAAAGGGAATTCATTAAGGGAAGATATTCTTAGAGTTTGCCCATGAGATTAAGAGAATAAGACAGTTCTTTGAAGAAGAAAGGTAAAGTGGGGAGAGTGTTGCAGGAGAAAAAAAAAAGAATCCTAATTGGTTTTGTATGTGTAAAAGAAGAGGTCAGTGACAGCCTACTAAAGAAAAGGACAGTAGAAAATCAACACTGAGCAATAACTGGAAGGGAATAACAACGGGAAATTATCTCAGTAAAGGCCCATCTTTTGAGTTGATCCTATGCACCCAACTGGCTCATAAAATGGCCTCGGCACGCGAGAAACTCTAAGCTGATATTTGCTCTGAGAAAGTCAGTATACAAACATGCCTGAGGTTCTTTTATTTGCTTTATTTGTGTTTCTCTATATTTGTTAAGATGGATGAATTCTCTGCTTCATTGAACACAGTAGTTAAAGCAAGTGAAAATTAAATGTTGACTTGGTCTGATTAAAGTGTAAATCTAAATGCGGCTTTAAGAGACAGAATCAGAAAGTGAGAAGAGAGATTCATACGCATTTATATAGACAGAGAAATTTGGCTTCTAAATATCCTTATAATGGGTTGGAAGTCATAAAAACAATAGATACAACAGCTTTACTTTAACCTACAGATTATATCCTATGTATTTAAAACTCTAGAAGATGAAATTACCTACCAAAGGAAATTAAATATTGAAAGCCTAACACAGGAGGCCAAAAAGTCCAGACTTTTTATTTTGCCTTTTATATAAAGAAAAACATAAGAGTTTTAGTTAAACATCTATATATTTAAATGGCCAATGCACATTTGAAAATACGTAAAATTTCAGTACTAGTCAAATAAATCTAAAGTAATGACATATTGTCTATCTAACAAATTGGTAAAAATTAAGAAGATGAATAATATTTATTGGTAATGGGCAGTGACAAACTGAACATTCTGTAGAATAAAGTTTTCAACGTGCCAAAGTACAATCTAATATATTGTGCAAATTTTTTGATTCAGTAATTTTACTTCTAGGAAAATATTCTAAGCTAAATGAGGAATTTGTATACAGAAGAAAATACAAATTTTCAAAGGAAGCATTGCCTATTACAAAGCTGCAGACTATTTAAATGCCTACTAAGAGGGAATTGGATTGAATAAATTATAACATATTTATAATGTAAAGTAGTAGAGAGCTGCTTAAAAGGAAGAATTCATCATTATGTATGATTATGTCATTTTATATTAGATAAAAATGAGATTGAAATATATATACAAAATGTTATGCTACACGATATATTTAGTATGTCTCAATTTAGATAGATAATTAATCTCTTTATGGAGAAGTCTAAATTGGTATGTTTTTAATTGTTATATCTGGCTGGGATTATGTAGATGTTTTTACCTTCTATTCCATAAAGGTAGGCTTTAACTTTGGAATTATAAGCTTGTGTTATTTTGTGATCAGCAGAATCAATTGAATGACTCAATCTAATAGACTTCAATATTCCGTAAGTGTAGTTGTAGCTGTACACACAGGTGGCTGAAGTAGAATGTAGGAGAAGGTTCTTGGAGTTGAAGGGTTTAATTATCTTTGAGGCTGGAAAATTGGATGTGTCATCCTCATACATAATGATGAGAACAGATTGAATAGAAAAAAAGGATCAAATCCTATTATAACTTTAACAATTTATACAGTGATAGAAAACAAGAAAAGACATAAGCAGTATTGAGTGGCATGGATCTCAAATAACAAAGGCTTTTGGCATGACTTTGGAAAAGTGACAGTCAGGAAGGAGAAATAGGGAGCTGGGAGACTATCGACACCACTCCAGACCCTGTGGTTTAGGGAATCTGTAGCCTCCAAAGTCAGGGTTACTAGAGAGGTCTTGCTCTCAAGGGAGACACAATGTTCAGCAAAAGCTGGTGGAAGGGCCATGCAGGGGAGATGCTTCAATTTATATAAATCTCTATTTTGAATCTACCACGTGCCAGTGGCTGCACCGATCCTTGAGTAACAATTTAATGCTTACAGAAATCACAAGGGAAAAGGTATGGACTGGATGAAAATAATAAGGAAAGAAGAAGAGAGTAAAATAAGGATAAAAATTCATGACAAGACAGATTCTCCATCCTTTCTTCTGGAAGGTGACTAAGGATGGTGACAATAACAAGGTTTCTATCAGAAGTGCAGCCTAGCAGGTTACAGGGACAAGTGCAATAATAAATGACAGTTTTGAAAATATGCAATATTCAATATAGAAAGATGGAAAGGTCCAGGTATAAATATATCTTAAGAGCTAGAGAGGCCAGATCATGCTTCTGGTTAGACATATCATCATTGAGAGCCTTGCACTCAGAGTGTGGTTCATGGACCATCAGCGTTGGCATTACCTGAGCTTGCTGAAAGTGCAAAATCTTTTAAACCCCATCTCTGACCTAATGAATCAGGATCTGCATTTTAACAAGTCCAGCTAATTCATAATCTCGTTAAAGTTTAAGAAATATTTCTTAAAACATATATTCACAACTACTAAACCACATTCAACTGAATTAGAGGTTGAGTTACAATTAGGATGCCAGAACTATGCATAAACCTCTATCCTATTGCATCTATGAAGCAGTCTATATCTTCATAATTCCTGTGTATGTATAATTCCTGTGTCCCCAGCCTTATATACTGGGAAAACACACACTGGTGGGAGTTCATAAGGCTGGGAAATTAATTTCCTCTATCTTTAGGAGAAAAAAAAAGTGGTTGAAAACAGGATTCTAGAAAAACTGATCTGCAAAACTGAGACTATTTGCCTGCCACAGGGGATATTTGTGCCTAGGAGGGGTCAGAGGTTCTTGAGACAACCCTGAGGACTTATATCCCATGTTAAGAGAGGATTTTGATTCACAGAGAATCATTAATGGATACTTAGACTATGTGCATGAGTTTAATTGGGCAGGATCTGACACAGCCAGAACCTTTAGAGAACATGAGACCTGAAGCCATGGGAGAAGGGGGCATGCCATTCCTGAAAGAGCCCTAGGAAAGAAGGATTGCTGGCCCTGTGATGGACATTATAGCTCTAGTAATCAAAGTCCACTCCAGACTTCCTGGGTGCACTTACAAGACACAATTTGTAAGTGTAGTACTAAGTAGACTATCAGCCTTGGCAATGAGGTCAGTGAGATGGGTGGTCAGCAGGGAGAGTATGAGGCTCCAGCTCACCTCAGTTTCCAGGAGACCCACGAGAGTCTGTCAGAGATTCAAACTCAGCCCACAAGAAACCACCCCAAACGCAGGATAGGCAGGTGGAAACAGAGAAGCCTGTCCTGGAAGGAGCCAGCATTTGACTAAGCTGCACCCCCATGTCTAGGGAGGAGTGGCGGATAGCCTGTAGGGGAGAAATGGGGCTGCAACCACTTGAAAGTAAGCTCCCCTTCTTCTCACCTCTCATTAAGACATGCCACATATAGAAAAGTGTGAAAGAACCTACCTTCTGGGGTCAGCAGTCATGCTAAACTGAGAGAGAACACATAATACCTTTACCCTTTTAGATAATCCTTTGAGGACACCGCATAGACTGTCATCAGTGAACTTGCCCTACACTTTCTCCTTCACCACACCACCCCCTTCCAGTCCTTACTTCTGGCTAGTTTAGACATAAAATTAATGTGAGCATTCTTTCCCTGGAGATAGATGTGGAAAAGAACTTAGCCTAGGGTGGTAGTTTAACCAGGAGTCAGGTAGGAGTACCACCCCAATTAGAAGTATTGTTTTTTCCTATAGTATTTACCTCTTTTTTGTGCACCCTCTCCCATAGAGACACAGTCTATATATGTGGACATATTACTTTCAATTTGTCTATTGAAGATACCACTTATCATCCTCATTTGATATCACTTCTTTCTTCAGTCAATATCTAGCTCAGGTCAGCACAATTAGTTAAAAAGTTAGAAAGAAACAATATACTTAGATTATCAGTTCCTCATTACATATTCAAAAAGGCAAAAGCAACTCAATAATTTTAGATCAGTTGTCTGTCCAACCAAATTGCTCACAAGGGTAAGTTTGGCTGCAGAGAACTGAACTGCTTGAAGCCATGAGTCAGGGACAGGAATGAGACAGTCTTGCAAAGAATTCTCACTCTGCATCTCCTTTTCATTCACTTGGATTCTATCCCTTAATATGGACAGATATCTTACCATCCCTAACATTCCCAGAATCCTCAGTGAAGCAAGTCAAACTCACTAACCCTTGTGTCCAGCAGGAAGCCAAGTAGCATCAACATGATCCAAAGAAATTGAACCAGTAGTGAACTCTTTTTGCAAATCTTCTGCATTTAATTGTAATCTTACATGTGTCTACTCTTTGATTTTGTGATAATCTGGAGAAACACAGTTATGATAGAATAATGGGTAGAGAGTAATAGTCCTTAGTCATAGTCAATTCATTGTTTAACTGAAATAATCACTGACCCCTACAACATCAATTTGATTGAAATATGGGAGGATTTCATTTGCTCTTGGGGGTTATTGAAATAGCCAAGTCATGACATATCTGAGAGAAGTATTCCTGTCTGTGTGAAAATAGATTCCAATAAACAGGGCAGTGATCTGCTTATTTGGCCATTGTCCTATTCTTATGTCGGGATTAAAATGTAACAACAGAAAACTTATTTAGGTGTGCCACATACACAAAGCCTGAATGTATCTGCTACAGATGTGTATTTTTTCAATTAACTGGCAAAAGTCTCTGCAGAACTACCATTTCACCAGCTTACCAACCATTTTACCATAAGAGATATAGAAGGAGACAGAGACAGACAGAACAGAGAGATTTTACCCAAGCAGTGTTGCCTCACATATGTGGAAAGAGAGGGGGCGGAGAGAGAGAGAGAGAGAGAGAGAGAGAAAGGAAGGGAGGAAGGAAGGAAGGAAGGAAGGAAGGAAGGAAGGAAGGAAGGAAGGAAGGAAGGAAGGAAGGAAGGAAGGAAGGAAGGAAGGAAAGTTTCATTTACCAAGGCCCATTTAAAAATACGAAGTGTGCATTATGTTTTTTATAGAAAATATTGAGAAGTGTCCAGACATTAAAATTTTTGTTTTACTATTTTTGCAATGCACTTTACCTCTATCTGGCATTTTGTGCAGTGTGACTAGGATAGCAATAGTCAAAAGACAATAGGATGTCCACCCAACAAACGAACGAATTGTCAAGTTGTAACCTGCAGTCTTTGCTCCCATGTTTCAACCCTGAAAAATGTGTATCATCATGTCTACCTATGGAGCAATGACCAACTGTTGCCCCCCAAGAAAAGACAAAATAAGAATTATCAAATATAAACATTTATGATGATTTAAAAGTCTCATTAAGTCTACTTTATGCATTATATTACCTTCATTACGTAAATGTTAATTCTTCAAATGCCAAACACATATGTTATAGTATTATTACTAAAAGATTGTCAGTTATGCAAAAGATTATGAGGGTACAAATAATAAAATAATAAAAAGGGAATTTAGAGACATTTAAAGATTCAATTAGTAGTCATGTTTATACCTTTTCTTGTTATTTTATGATACTCTCCAAACTTTATTGTTTATATAATTATTTTTACTTCTTCTGTTCCTTTTTGTTAACTTTATTTTTTATTTGATTTACTTTTTAAATTTTTTATTTTATTTTAATTTCAGTAGTACAGGTGCAGGTTTGTTACATAGGTACACTTGTGTCATGGGGGTTTGTTGTACAGATTATTTGTTTAAGACTAGAGTTTTTAAACTGCTTTAACCACTCTTAAATTTCTGAGATTTTAAATCTGTCTAGAAAGAAACATCAATACGATGTCATATGTTAAGCAAAAGATAAGAAACTAGCTAAAAATAATTAAAACTCATGCAGACCTAGCCTTAATTGTCAATGGTCAATAAATAAGATAAGTAGAAATAGATGGAAAGAAGTGTGAGTGGTTACAAACTTTTGGAAAGACAATGGAAATCTTGCAAGCCAATTCACCTACTAACTCACAAAACTGTATGATAGATATAGATAGATGATAGATAGATAGACAGATAATAGATAGAAACAAGAATCAGCACAAGGCATTTCAGAACCAATGAAATAATTAATCTGACACTGACATTTGAAGGATAAAAAACCTCCTTATAAAATTACCATGGTTCTAAGGCAAGGGTCTAGCATAAATATTAGGAATCTGTAGGAATTCAAGGTTGGACTGGCAGAAAATGCAGACATGGCAATAGATACAAGTCCATGTTTCCCAGAGCGGGATGTACGTGCCTCAAGCTTCTCAAAATGCTTTCAAACAGCATATGGACAATAAATAAATAACATCGATTTACATAGCAACAGTTACTTCCTCTTCAATCAATATGATTAAGTTAAAAATCAAGTCTCATTATAGTGCTGTTGGGTCCTCAAAAATTCTCTAGCATGTGGTAAACTCCCTTTAGTAAACAAACAACCAAAAACAAACAAACAAAACACATAGGAAGTCTTCTACTTGACAGGCATCCAAATACACCTTTACTTCTTCCTGGGTTGCAAGTCACAAACCAAGGTTTAGGTCACAGTATTTCACCAAGGATTCTCCAAAAGCATATGTCTTCCTCGCTTGGACATGAATAAACAAGCTTTACGTAGTTTCAACACTGAAATGCTTTCTGAATTGACTGACTGACTTAGGGAGTTTTCTTTGTTTGCTTGGTTTCACTCTTCTATGCTCAAGATCCTTATCACAGAAAAACATTAGTTTTGGTGTTTTATCACCACTGAGGATGAAAATAAATCCATGGGATATTTAAGTTTCACTAGGCTTTGTTTCCTTTCGTATTTCTAACTTAGGCCACAGGTTATACAAGGCAGCTATCCAGTATCCATACCACTAAGGTAGACCTCCCCTCACAATTTTAAGGTAGTATTCCTCTCACTTCTGTCAACTGGAAATTGATCTGGATGTCATACCATGGATATAATTACGATGATATATTACTAATCAGATAGAGTGATATCTCCTGATACCTTATACTTACTTAGAGTTAAAATAAAACAATAATATTTTAATTAAAATTAACTAATAAATATTTTACCAAAGGGCATATGAAGAAGGTAATGATAAAGAAATTGTTTGTGTAACTGCTCAACTTCCTGAAGTACATAAGTGGTTCTTGGCTAAAAATCCCCCCTTAAGAAACTATAATCCAGCAGACCACACTAATATGATCCACAGTACTACTACATATGCCAGGATATAGTAAACCCAATACTTTTGATCATGCTGCCCCTTCTGAGTGACATTTCTGCCTCTTTCATATTTGAATCTCTGTCAGTGCTAGTATTATTTTCTCCAGGAAGTTGACTTCAGTTGCCATCTGAATCATTAGGATTTCCCTTGTTCTATTCATGTAGTACTTGGCAAGCATTTCTATTATAGCATAGAGCGAGTCAAGTGCACATTTGTTTACATGTCAGTTTCCCTGCCTCCCCTCAGTGTGAGGGGATGGAGGACAAGACTTCATCATCTGTGTATCTCCAACCATAAGATCTAGCAAGGTACCTGATCTCTGGGAACTAAGGAAGGAATACATGCTGAGTGAATGTGTTACTGAATAACCTTCCAAACTTGGTGCAGACTCCTGCTTTTGTGGAAATATAAGAAAAATCCCCTCATCATCTTTTATATAGGTTGGTGAAGGGGGTGTGCCTCTGGATATGAGTTTAAAAACATAGCTACATGAATCTCCAAGGTGTATTCATGAGGAATCTCAGATGAAATGAAGTCCCAGTTTCCTATACTTTAAAAAAAACCCTCCTGTTTTAAATTTTTAGCTGAGAAAGCTATACTATTTACAGGGATTGTGCTTCTACTAACAGCCTTGCATTTGTTTTTTAAATAGGACCCTCTATCATTTTCCCTTAGTTAGTTAGTAGCTGTCATGTATAAAATTACCACAAATAAAAGAAGGAGGTGGAATATAAATGTTCAGAGGCAACACAGCATGGTAGGCAGAGGTGAGAAAGGAGGTTGCAAAACACTTGTGTGGTTCCCCAGGGGGTGAGGAATGTAGAGCAAGTCACATCAGGAGCCTAGTGGCTGCTCTGTCCAGAGATATATGTACATTCATGTGTGTATATTTTTTTCTTAGAAGCTATAATATTTTAGAATCTTTCTGATTATGTACAGGCTTCTGCTACTCATAATTTAAAATATCATGCATCTTGTTGCCGCATGTAGCTATGGCTGGGGCAATTCCTGCAAAACCTTCCTCAGCTTCTAGCTTCTTTTATCACAGAGAAATTTAATTTCAGCAAGGAAGAAAGAACAAGCTAGACAGGGAGTTTCCTAGGTGAGGAAGCAAATTAGTGGGAAAGGAAAAGGACATATTCTGGCTCCAAAAATGTAGTTGTTCCCCTCCAAAGTGCAATTGAACAGCTATCAGTGTGGACAGTGGGGAGCTAACAAAGGATTTTAATCAGAAAAGATGCAAGATAGAATTTTCTTTTGGGGAAGGTCCAGAAAACTACAATATTGGGGATAAACTGGAGGGTACTGGGCATATCTGGATGAAAAAAAGCAAAAGTGATAGAAAAGAGTTGAGCGGAATATATTGAGGGGCTATTTAGACAATACTCAGGGAGGGATTAGAGAGAGATTTGAAGAAAGAAGGTGTCTAGGTGACTCAGATTTGAGCAGCTCCTTATATCATGGAGTCAGTACTTATCATATTTGACTACTAGTCTAATGAGCCTTCTATCGCATTATATAATGCCTATTCTGACATCTAATTTCAGAATCTCAGATGAATCACCCAGTCCTTCTGTACTTCTTCATCATCAGACAAGAAAGGACAGCAATCTTAAATTATTCTCCCTACTTCCTTTTTTTTTTTCTATTATTCTCCCTACTTCCTACCTGCAATCCCATTTCCCAAACTTTTCTCTCTCCCCCAACTAAAGTAAGGTGGGAATCCTTAATCAACATTACTCAATCAATAGAATTAGGTAACCTCATAACTGTGAGCTCCCCATCTCTGCAAATCTAGGAATGAGGGGGCATGGATCTCTGGGATGCTAACAGGAATTGTGTGCAGGGAGACCTAACTGGCATAAGGATGCAAGATCCCCCTAGTCTTCTCTAGCTGTAGACTAACTGATGTGGTACAATAGTATTTCCTGATGGAAATTAAAATGTATGTGAACAACATACTTAATCAAGAATCTCTGATCAAACTTTATTAATGTGAGAGTCAGGTCACCAAATGATTCTGTGGACCAGTGTCCAAAACACTTTCTGGCAGGTTTGTGGGTAGGACGGAACCATGCAAACAGGAGACCTAGGTTCTGGGTCAGCCTCTGATTTAGGTGAGCTGGGTAATTAAGGGTAAGTCATCCCCTGCTATCAAACTTGGTTTTATTGTCTATAAAATAAGGAATTTGGACTCCAACGTCTTTCCCAGGTTTGATGTTCTGTGCCTCAGGGAATTTCTATAAAATGTAGTTTCATGCTTTCATTTTCATGAACTCTAGCAAATAAGAACTAATGACTCATTCAAAGTATATTACTTTACCTGGAGTCTGTTAGGGCAACAGAAATAGTATGGTTAAAAAATAGAACTGATATTTTTCTTCCTGCCAACCCAGCAAATATCAGAGACAGGAAAAGGCTTTGCTTAATAGTGAAACACCACGCTCTATGGGGTGCCACAGTTTACAACATACTTCACAGAGGAGGCATCGACAGCAGGGAAAAGTACAACTTTTATTTTTTCCACTTGGAATTAATAGTGTTTTTCATTGCACTCTATGCCCAGGGCTTTAGCGTTTGAATCAGGTGATGAAAGAGAGCCTGGAGCGATTAATGGCGTTGTCTACCGGGGCTCTACAGCAGAACGGCGAATTCGGAGTTCGGCCCCCTAGTGGAGACATACTCTGATTGCAAGTTTCTTTTACTAGGAAGGAGAATCACATCTACAACTGCGGGGGATCAATGGGTGAGAGAGAGAGAGAGACACCGCGTCACATGATTTGTGTCTGTCACGGTCTGATTCTTATCTGTGACAGATATAAAGACTGTAAGACGTGGAGCTAAACAGTCCCAAGTCTGAGTGGGTCCTAGGTTGGCCATTAGGGAGCTTTGTGAGTCTGGAAATCAATCTCAGAGTTCCGGTGTTTCCATTATGTGAGTGTCTCCCCACGCCGGGCTTTGTTCTTTAAATGGAGTAATACACATCCACATATGCTTTGTGAAATGTAAGTGTTTGGTACCTACCAATTTCTATTATTACTTACATTTTTAAAATACCTATTAGTTTTTTGAATGCCTAAACCGTTTTTTTCTTTTTTTCTTTTTCTTTTTCTTTTTTTTTTTTAACTTCTAAGTTCAGGGGTGCATGTGCAGATTTGTTATACAGGTAAACTCGTGTCATGGGGGTTTGTTGTACAAATTATTTCATCACCCAGGTATTAAACCTAGTACTCATAAATTATTATCTGTGATCCCTCCCGCTGGATAGTAGACCTTTATTGGATGAATAGTTTGCAAAAATTTTATCCCATTCTGTAGGTTGTCTATTTGCTCTGTTGATAGTTTCTTTTGCTGTGTAGAAGCTCTTTAGTTTAATTAAATCGCATTTGCCAATTTTGCTTTTGTCCCAATTGCTTTTGGTGTCTTCATATAAGTGCATGAAGTGATGAATACACGACCTTATTTGATCATCACACAACATATATCAAGATATCAAGTTGTATCCCATAAATATGTACAATTACAGTGTGTCCATTAAAATAATCAATTAAAAGTTTTTAAAAATGCAGAAAATAAACTAAAAAAATCTCTAAAGAGGTAAAATTTTATATATTTGAATAGAAAAAAATATTCTTCCACATGTGGCCCCTTTATCAATCACCTCTCATCCTTATCCAGTGTCTTCTCTGAACTCACAACTGCACTATTAAGTGAAAAAATCTTAGATAAAATTTGAATATTTACTTAAGACTTACCTCATATCAACTGAAGAGTTAATAAGAGATTGGCAAAGTTCCTGAACTTAAATAAAAACAAAAGTTAATAGTTAACAGTTAAATAACTTAATAAGAAGATAATGCCACCTACCTATAAGAAATCCATCTTAAATATAAAGATAAAAGTAGGTTAGATGTTAACGCACGGAAAAGATAGCTATTTTGACAGTAGTCTGATTTAAGATGAAATTACTTCAAAGAGCTTCTCTACAAGTTGTTTAATATCTCTACGGTAAAAGTACCTAAAGTTTATAACTGACTATTTAAGGGTAATGGGATTATCTAGTCTTTTATCTTTTTATTTTGATTGTCCTATATGTTAACAGTAAATCACCAAAATTATCCTTATTGAGATAAAAACATCATCTCAAACTAATTCAAAAGCAATGAGTAATATGTGTGAAACTGACAAGATTAACTACCTCTCTCAAAATATAAATGTACTTGCCTTCTTTCTTCCCAATACTTTCTCCAAGAAGCACACAAACCTTGCGGCACACAGAGAGCAGCTGACTATTATGGCAAAGCATTCCTCCTGTTTCCCCAGATGTGTTTGTGTATCATCTTAGTCTACACAATACACCCTCCCTTTTCCTCTTTATCACACATTTCTGAGAACCTCTTTTAAATTGACAAGTATCTCAGTATTTAAAAAATAGAGAATTTTTTTCTGTTTGAAACTACACAATTAATATTCCAGTATAACCAAACAAAGTAGATGAGCCTTCTGGGTCAGGATCTATGGTAACAGTCAGAAAGAAAAGCCATGCTAAAACTTTAGCAAGGAAAAAGGATGAGGAGGGAGGGTGAGGGGCAGGCAGTGATGGTGGAATGGGAAGGTGGGGGTGTAATAATGGGTTGATTTGAGAGTCTGAAACAGAGGGCAGAAGAAACTGCATTTGGGTGGGAGTGGGAGAAAAACTTGGTCAGCCCACCCCCTCCAGGAGCCCCATATCCTGGCTTATATGTTCTGATGATACCCTAAACCTCCAGGAGACACTAGAGACTAGAGAACTTCTCTACTCTGAGCCACAGGGAAGTTCTAGCTTCCCAGAGACATTGGATTGCCTTCCTGAAATGCCTATCAGCCAAATCAAGACTCCTTCTACTCTTGCGTAACACCATGAACTTTCCTTCACAGGCCTTATATTTTAGGTATACATTTATTTCTTTGATTATTTATTTAATATTTGTATTTTCTAATAGATGATAAACTTTGTTGTGGGTAAAGTTTTTGCTACTATATAACCAGCACCTGGCACTAAATGCTCAGTTAGTGTTTGCCGAATGAAAAAATTAATTAATGATGTGGATGAGAAGGCCACTCTGCACTTCTCCAAGAGAACTCTTCAAAAAGACTTGGCTCTTTCTTTCCTGACCGGCTGGCCTCTTTTGTGAATAGTAAACCTAGTACAGTCATGTATCACTTAAAAATGGGGATGCATTCTGCATCGTTGTGTGAACCTCATAGAGTATACTTTCGCAAACCATACAGCCTGCTCATGTCTAAGCTATTTGGTATAGCCCATTGCGCCTAGCACCTGTACAGCGTTATAGTATACTGAGTACTATGTATGTATACTGAGTACTGTAGGCAATTGTAACACATGGAAAGTATTTGTGTATCTAAACATAGAAAAGGTAAAGTAAAAACACAGTATAAAAAAATGGTACACTTGTATAGGACACTTACCATGAATACAGCTTACAGGACTGAAAGCTGCTCTGGGTGGCGAGTGTTGAATGAATGTGAAGGCCTAGAACATTACTGTACACTACTGTAGATCCTATAAACACTGTATAAGTAGGCTACATTAAATTTATATAAAAATGTTGTTCTTTCTATAATAAATTAACCATAGGTTACTGTAATGTTTTTACTTTACAAACTTTTTTTAATTTATCATTTCGACTCTTTTTTAGTAATAGTTGAAAACACAAACACATTGTACAGGCACACAAAAATATTTTTTTCTTTATATCTGTATTCTATAAGCTTTTTTTATTTTTAAATTTTTTTTCTTTTAATTATTTTACTCTTAAAACTTAAAAAAAAAATAAAACAGACACAAACACACACATTAGCGTAGGTCTACACAGGGTCAGGATCATCAATATCACTGTCTTCCACCTCAACATCTTGTCCCACTGGAAGGTCTTCAAGGACAATAACACACAGGGAGCTGTCACCTCCTATGATAACAATGCCTTCTTCTGGAATCCCTCCTGAAGGACCCACCTGAGGCTGTTTTACAGTTAACACTTTTTAAATATAAATAGAAGTACAGTATAAGATGACATTTTAAAATGTAGCATAGTAAATACATAAAGCAGCAAAAGTTGTTTATCAAGTATTGTGTATTGCCGTACATAATTATATTGCTAGACTTTTATATGACTGGCAGTACAGTAGCTTTGTTTACACCAGCATCACCACAAACACATGAGTAACGTGTTGCACTATGATGTTAGGACGGCTATAACATCACTACGTGATAGGAATTTTTCAGCTCCCTTATAATCTTAGGGCACCTTGTTATAAATGTGGCCTGTCACTTACTTCAACACTGTTATGCAGTGCAGGACCATAATTCAGCTGATACAGTGGTAGGATGGTCCCAATTTACACATGATTATACAACACTCAGAAAGACTCTATGGACAGCCCAAAACTGTTAGCCTGGTTAGCATTTTCAAACCTTTCCATAAGGCAGTCCCCACCAGGCATGTATGCACATAATCTCACCAGTTTGAGTTATAATCATTCTGGCTAAAAATTACAATGAATTGTCTCAATTGACTGCTTAGAATCTCCTGGGAATCTTTTAAAACTCCCAATCCTCAGACAGCACCCATGTGAAGTTACATGATAATGTCTTTGGATATGAACCAGATATCAGCAAATACATAGTTGAGAACCACTGCTCTATCTCCAACTTTTCCAGTGACTTTCACACCATTCTTCTTTTTCCTTTTGACAACAGGGATCTCTTGATAAACTAATGAGCACACAGCCCAAAAAAAAAAACAAAGTAGAAGGAAGAGAATGGTGAGAGAGAAAACAGTTGGGCTGATGGGTAGCAAACACAACGGATTGTAGTAGTATGAGCAAAAATCTAGTGCACAATAACTTATTATAAAATAGAAGAAGAGACTGCTTTGATTTGAATTCTGTTGATCATAATAGACAAAACTTAACAGGAAAAAAAGCATAGTTCTGTAATTTGGTGAAAAAAAAATCAACTTACACATACAGGTTGAGGGAGCAGTGGCTAAACATGAACAAACATGGTGAAAATAAAGGAGTGTATTAGCTCAGGCTATAGAAGGGGTTCTATAGTACCATAGAAAGGGTGATTTAAACAACAGAAATGTATTTTGCACAGTTCTGAGGACCAAAAGTCTAAGATCAGGGTGCCCTCATGGTCAATTTTTGATGAGGGCTCTCTTCCTGGCTTGTAGATGGCTACCTTTTTGCTGTGTGCTCACACAGTCTTTCTCAGTGTCCTTAAAGAGAAGCTTTGGTGTCTCTTCCTGCTCTTATAAAGCCACCGGCCTTTTCTAATTAGGGACCCACTCTTATCACCTCATTTAATCTTCATCACCTCCTCACAGGCTCTGTCTCACTATACCTATACTGTCACATTAAGGGTTAATGTATCAACATATGAATTTAGTGGGAAAAGGAACAAAATTCAGCACATAACAAGGTGATTTGCTTGAGTCTGGGCAAACTATAAGTCAATGATGACTGCCAACATTTGTTTTTATGTCGATATAAATAAAAATGATAGTGATTATTTATGGAGATCTACCATGGGGCAGGCACTGTAACACAGTGTAATACATAATACATGGGCCTATCTCATTTAATATATGGGGAGACACTCATAGGATTGTCCAAAGAAAGCCTCTTCAAGGTCATGAGAAAGGGAGTTTCCCATTTCCGGTAAGAGCTGGTTGTATCCAAATTAACCTGTCATGTTACCAGTGTCCCATGTCTTCCAATAACCTGAAATTAATTTCTCAGAAAGTCACCAGGTACCATCAGCTAGGGCTCAGACAACTCTTTGCAGTTGGTGTCTAAACCCTGGTAATTGCCTGAGCTCTAGCTTGTATTTGTATTTGAAGAAGGTAGATAAGGAGGCAAGATCCCTGTCTGAGAACATAAACCTGCCTCTATCCTGCAACTTTTTCCAAATCTCTGCAGGTGTCCCCATGATATAGGACAGTGTGTCACTTCTGGATGAACTTTGGCTGGTCCATTTCCTCAAAAAATCCTCTTTCTCAAGCAAGTCTATTTTTAAATCCTATGCTTCTCAAATGTTTATGGACATATAAAATACCTGGAGGATTTCTATAAAATGCAGATTCTAATTCAATCTGTTTGCAGTGTGCCTAAGCTCTGCAACTTCTAAAAGCTCTAGGTGATGCCACTGCTGCTGAAACAAGGGTCATGCTTTGAGTAATAAGTATGTTTTGAGTAACATACTTTGAGATATGGTGGTGTACTTAGCTTCTCTAGCTTCCTATCACTCCTTTGATCCTGACAACAATCTTCTGAGGATTCTTGTTTCTAATCCTAGTCATCATTTTGTGTATTAGAAAAATTAAGGCCAAAAGAGACTATGGAATCATAGATTAAGAGACAGATACCAAAGCTTCAGTTATGTCTTTTGGAAAAGAGACAATGTACCTCTTTCTTCTTTCTTCTTTCTCTTCCTTTACAGTTTCAGTGATATTATTTTGAAGAATTATAACTCACTTTATGATTATCTAAGCTATTAACTTTTGCGCCAACCTATTAGCTCTGGGAAAACATGGAGAAAGATTCTGGATTTTGATATGAGTCACAACTCACCAATCCATTAACTGTCTTTCTTAGATCTAATTAGCTATAAGTTTAGTGGGTGGCAGCTAGAACTGACTTCAGAAACAGTTAAGAAGCCACCAGTTGGGTAATGTTGGAAAACTTTATTTTCCTTTATTTTGATTTTTCTTAAACCCATGACACCTAGGACGTAGAAGAATGAATAAAACAATGAATAAATGTATTGATAAGTAAATGAGATTCTTGTGTTAGGCCCAAAGGTTGAATGGGTTATTCTTCTCTAGGAAAACCAGGAGATGATTAATTAGATAGATAGATAGATAGATAGATAGATAGATAGATAGATAGATAGATCGATCACATACACACATATATATGTATATATATATATATACACACATATGAATTTTTTTACTGTTTGGTATCACATATTTTATTTAAATTTATATAAAATGTGTACAACAGACATATGCTTGTGTCATATAAAATAAGCATAAAGAAGCAAATATTTTTATGCTTTATGCATGTCCTTCAAATGAACTAATCAGCATCACTTCAAAATGATACTAAAACCACGTGATTCAAAAAAGAGATAAATTAAACTCGTGAGCTGGTCTGTATTCTGCCCATTTAAAATAATTTACATGAGTTTCAAAGTGATAGTGTAACCAGGTTCACTTCACTGAACCTATTTGCATATCTATCTGAATGCAAAGCACAGAAAGAAAGTGAATTGCTGTTTAGCTTTCTTCCCTGGAGTTCTCTGCATGATTCACCTCTTGCTGATGGGCGTACCAAAGCCCCTAGGGAGGCATTTACAAAATGGGCTTACAAATTTGTTTATGTGTAATACCCTCTTCACCAAAACAACAAAAATCACCATGATCGTGCAACTAAAGCAACTCCTTCCATTAAATCTGCTGTTCCTACTCATTTTCCACTCTATTC
The DNA here is from genome assembly GCF_002776525.5 of Piliocolobus tephrosceles. Lineage (NCBI taxonomy): Eukaryota > Metazoa > Chordata > Mammalia > Primates > Cercopithecidae > Piliocolobus > Piliocolobus tephrosceles. The sequence goes on along the minus strand of NC_045441.1, from coordinate 125,533,372 downwards.
TTTTTGTACAGTTTTAATTTGAAATTATTATTCTATTTAACCCCTTTAAAGTTATTTTACACGTGTAACAAGACATCAGCTATTCATTAAGTAGCTCTTCTAAGCTTGGCTCTATATTAGGCACTGGATAGACCCAGATACAAGTTTTAATGAGTTATTTTCTCATTATTATAAGAATAAAATATATTAATATTATATATTACATAATTAATATTTATATATAAAATATGCATATTTTATATAAAATATTTATATATAAAATATAAATACATAAAACTGAATCAATATAATATCCTCTAATATTATTTAGAATTTTAATATATAAATATTAAACATCATATAAATAGTTCAACGTAATTTCCAACTCCAATGCTTCTAAGAGTTTTAGCCATTTGTAGTTATTTCTTCTGTATCCCTCCAGAAAGGATACGTTTATACGCATGTAGTTGAGCATCTATAGTATACCCTTAAGTTATATGCATCTGTCTTTCTACATTTTCCAAGTAAACAATCTTCCAAAACAAAAAAATATAACTTCTACACTTTTGGTGTTATCCTCAAAATAGTAAATAATATAGATTCTTGCGTATCAGTGCCTGGCAATGTATCTATTAACTCATCAACCCTTCATATCCTATTCCCATGAATCCATTCTGGTTTGGGTATTTAACTCTATGTATGACTTTTTCTCTCAACTCCTACTACATTAATCAAACTGTAATTTAAACAACTGAATCAACTTACTTATTTCTGAAGCATTGGGCTCCTTTTTAAAAGGATTACTTTAATTTCTCTATTTTATAATTCTGTGTTTTACTGGCTTTACTTGAAAGAAAGGCATTTGATATTCAGGTCTATTCGATATTTCACCAATCACACAGTCAGTTACTGTAGGCTTATATAGGAAGTCTTGAATCCAGTTAATATGAGTTTTCCATTTTGTTGCTGTTTCCTAATATTGTTTTGGCTATTCGAAGACTTTTCATTTTCATAAACATTTTAGAATCATCTTGTTAATTTCTAAGTAAAATTCTCCTGGGATTTTTACTGAGATTGCAAAAAATCTGTAAATTTGGGGAAATTAAAATAAAAACAATATTAAGTTTCCTGACTCATTAACATCATTTTATATCTCCATTTATGTATGTCTTCTTTAATTTCTGTCAATAACACTTTTTCGTTTATAATGTAGAGGTTGTATACATATTTTTGATATTTTATCTCCCAGTTTTTCATATTTCTATGTTATTATAAGTGGCACTGAATTGTGTAATACTATTTTCCAATTATTCATCAGTAGTATATAAAATACAGTTGGATTTTGACTTTGTTTTGCTACTTTGCTAAGCTAACTTATTGGTTCTAGTAGATATTATACAATCTTTAGGATTTTGTACATAAATAATTATGTTTCCAATGAATAAAGACAGTTTCATTTCCTTTCCAATATGTATAATTCTTTTTTATCCTACTTTATTATACTGGTAGAATATCTATAACAATGTTGAATAGAAGTGGTAAGAGCAAACATCCTTCCCCTTTTCCTGATCTTAGGAGTAAAACATTCAATTCTTTATTAAGTGTAATATTAGCTGTAGGTTTTTTCATAGATGCCCTTTATCAGTTTTAGGAAATTCTCTCCTATTTGTTTTTTGTTTGTTTATTTGTTTTTCGTTTTGAGACGGAGTCTGGCTCTGTCGCCCAGTCTGGAGCACAGTAGTGCGATCTCAGCTCACTGCGACCTTTGCCTCCTGGGTTCAAGCGATTCTCCTGCCTCAGTCTCCTGAGTAGTTGGGACTACAGGCATGTGCCACCATGCCTGGCTAATTTTTTTGTATTTTTAGGAGAGATGAGGTTTCACTATGTTGGCCAGGCTGGTCTTGATCTCCTGATCTTGTGATCTTCCCACCTTGACCTCCCAGACTGCTGGGATTACAGGCATGAGCCACCACGCCCAGCCTCCTATTTCTGTTTTTTGGAGGGTTTTATTATGAGTGAATTTTGAATTTTGTCTCATGCTATTTCTGTACCTATACTTTTTTCTTTTTTAAGTATGATATTATGATGAATTACAAGAGGTGATTCTTACATGTTCATACAAGCCTGCATTCTTTGTAATTATTTTCTTATCATTTCCATCTTTCTCTTTGTCTCAGTTTAATTTGTTCTGCTTTTTCAAGCTCCTGCACAGTGAATCTTATTTATTTTAGACTTTTATTTGTTTATAATATAAGCATTTAGTACCATAAATTTCTCTCCAAGCACTTCAGCTTTATCCTATAAATGTTGATATATTTGGTTTTCATTTTCATCTGCACATCTTTTTATTTTCTTTCTGATACCTTGCTTCGTCCATGGGTTATTTCAAAGTGTGTGGTTATACTGCAGTTGCCTAGGAATTTTCTATTTATCTATCTGTTGATTTTTAGTCTTATTCCATTGTGTTCAGAAAACTTTGTCTGATTTCAATTACTGTAAATGTACTGAGTCTCAATTTTTGCCACAGTTTATGATCTATCTTGATAAATTTTCCAAGTTTACTTTCAAATAATGTATGTTTGTCTGCTGTTCAGGAAGTTTTCTGTAAATATCCATTAGATCAGGTTGGCTTTTGTTTACTGGTTCTACCAAATATTAAAATGATGAGGGTTGAAATCTGTAACTCTATTTACAAATTTTTCTATTTCTTTTTTCAGTTCTACTTCTGGCTTATAAATTTTTGAAGCTAGTTTATTAAATGCATGCACCTTAAGTCTGTTTATATTCTCCTGATGAATTTACCCTTTTATCATCATGAAGTAATCCTCTAATTCTTTCGTGTCACTTGGTTTGGAATCTACTTAGTCTGATATTAATATAGTTACTCCAGCTTCTGCTCATGATTGTTTTAATAGTATATATTTCCATTCTTTCACTTTTAACTTATTTCAGCCTTTAATATAGTGTTTCTTTTACACAAAATAAATTATGTCTTTTTTATGCAATCTGAAAATCTCTGCCTTTTATTCTGAGTGTTTACTTCATTTACTTCTTGTTTAACAACCTTATTAATACCATAAATTACCCAATTTTAAATGTATAGTTCAATGTGTTTTAGTAAATTCACTAGGTCCAATAATCCAGTTTTCAAATGTTTTCATCACATAAAATCCTTTGTGCCCATTTACAATTAATTCTTATTTCTATGCCCAGACCAAGACAACTACCAATATACTTCTGTCCTTATAGATTCTCCTTTTCTAAGCATTTCAAATAAATTGAAACCTGTGTATTTTGTGTGGTGGTCTCCTTCCTTCCTTCATTCCTTCCTTCCTGCCTGCCTGCCTGCCTTCCTGCCTTCCTTTCCTTCTCCTCCTCCTCCTCCTTCTTCTTCTTCACTTAGCTTAATGGTTTTGAAGTTCATCTATGATAAAGCATGTACCAATATTCATTCTTTCTCTTTTTTACTAGTATCCTACTCCATTGATATGCCACATTTGCTTAACCATGTACCAGTTAATGGATGTGTTGAGTCATTTAGATATAACTATTGTAATATAAACACTCAATTTCAAGTCTCTGTGTAGATATAGATTTTCATTTATCTTGGATAGGCTTAGGAGTGGCATTGCTTTGTCCTCTTCTAAAGTGTATTAAACTTTTTTTTAAAAACTGCTAAATTGTTTTCCAAAGTGGCTGTTTTTACATTCAGACCAGCAATTTAGAGTCACATTTCTCTAAATTCTCATCAATATTTGGTATTGTTTGTCTTTGTAATGAAAGTCATTCCGGTGGGTATGAAATGGTATATCATTGTGATTTACTTATTTTTTTTTCTAGAGACAGGGTCTTGCTGTGTCATCCAGACTGGAGTGCAGTGGCGTGATCATATCTCACAGCAGCCTTGAACTCCTGGGCTCAAGCGATCCTCCCACCTCCGCCTCCCAAGTAGCTGGGACTACTTGGGAATATCTTCTTTGGAGCGTGACACTACACCTAGCTAATTTTTTAAAAAATTTTTTTGGTAGAGACAGGGCCTTGCCATCTTGCCCAGTTTGTTCTGGAACTCCTGGGCTCAAGCGATCCTCCAGCCTCAGCCTCCCAAAGTTTTAGGATTACAGGCATGAGCCACCTCACCAGCCTCCTTGTGATTTTAATTTACATTTCCCTAATGACTAATGATGTCAGGAATCTTCTCATATGATTATTAGTCGTATCTTCCTTGGTAAAGTTTCTATTTAAATCTTTGTCCCTTTTGTTAGTTGGGTTGTCTTCTTATAATAGAATTGTAGGAATTTCCATTTACTTTTAACATCATTATTAATGTAATTGAGTCTGAATCTACTTTCTTGGGATGTTTCTTTTGTTTGCCTCATTTGTTCTTCGTTACTTTTTTTCTATTCTGGCTTTCGTTAAACTGCGTTTTCCTTTGTTTCTTTTTCTTTCTTTCTTTCTTTCTTTCTTTCTTTTTTTTTTTTTTTTTTTTTTTTTTTTGAGAGAGAATCTTGCTCCATCACCCAGGCTGGAGTACAATGGCACAATCTGGGATCACTGCAACCTCCACCTCCGGGTTTCAAGCAATTCTCCTGCCCTTGAGTAGCTTGGATTACAGGCGCCCGCCACCATGCACAGCTAATTTTTGTATTTTTAGTAGAGAAGAGGTTTCACTATTTTGGCCAGGCTGGTCTCGAATACCTGACCTCAGGTGATTCGTCTGCCTCAGCTTCCCAAAGTGCTGGGATTACAGGCATGAGCCACCGCACCCGGCCGCATTTTCCTAAGTTCTATCTTATCTCCACCAGTGGTATATTATCTATAACTGTTTTATTTTTATGTGATTGTTCCAGAGTTTAAATCCTATCTGATTATATTTTAACTTTAAATAATATTAGACCGCTTCATAGATAGTACAAGAATGCTACACCAGTCTACTTCCATTTTCCCCATCCAGCCTTCGTGCTATTGTTGTCACACATTTTGCATCTATAAACACTGGATATATAGCTATTTTTATTTTTAAGCAGTCAACTACCTTTTAAATGAATTAAAAATGAAATAAAATCTCTTCTATGTGTGCCTACATATTTATCATTTCTAGTGACCACTATCCCTTTATGTAAATTCATATTTCCATTTAGTACCATTTTGTTTTCTAGCTGAAAACAAAGGAAGAGCTTCCTTTAACATTTCTTGATGTGCTGGCCTACTAGTGATAAATTCTGTCAGCTTTGTGTACCTGAAAAAGTCTTTTGCTTTTTAATTAGAAAAAAATAATTAGTGTTGCAATTAAGAACAAGAAAATAAATGAACTATACAAGAAATAAAATATTGAATTGAGATAAAACTCTATGTTGATAATTTTTTTAAATTTTAGTACTTTAAGAATGTCACTCTTTTGTCTTATAGTTACATCATTTTTAATAATTCTATTGTTATTATTGTTGTTAACTTTTAAAATATTCTCTATTTAATTATTAACAATTTGCTTACAATGTACCTTGATACAGCTTTCTATATTTCCTCTACTTAAGGTTTACTGACTTTCTTGGATTTGCGGGTTTATTGTTTTCAGCAAATTTGAAATATTTCTAAATGGTTATTTATTATTTTTTTTCTGCTTCTTCCCTCCACTTTCTTTTCTCCTTCTGGGATTAATTGTACTTATATTATACTGGATGCTTATTATTTTCCCACAGCTCATTGAGACTATGTTCATTTTTTTTTAACCATTCTTTATTTGTGCTTTCCTTTGGGCTGTATCATTTGCTATGCCATCAAGTTCACTGATATTTTTTGTAGAATCTAACCTGCTATTAATCCTATCTGATAGTGGTTTTTTTTTCACTTCATATACTATACTTTTTAATTCTGAAAGTCCTATTTCATCTTTTGTAAAATATCCTAATTCTATTCTCAAGATGTTCAATTTTTCTCTATTACATAGCATATTTTAAATCACTGGGATTTTTTAATCCTTGTTGAATAACACCATCATCTCTGGCATTTGGGGTCTGTTTGTATTGAATTTTTTCCTGGTTATTTGTCATATTATCATTCATCTTTGCATGCCTGGTAATTTTTTATTGTTTACCAAACATTGTGAAGATTATGTTTTTTGTATGCTGCTGGGTTTTTCTGTATTTTAAAAAATATGGTTTGACTTTATTCTGGCCATGCAATTAACTTACTCGTGAGTCAATTTGATCCTTTTAAGTCATGCTTTTACATTTTACTAGGGCAAATCTAGAGCTGCCTATGGAATATTGCCCAACCACTAAAACCCTTCTGAAAATTCAGGTAGAAGTCCTATGTATTAGAAGATCTTTCCACTCTGATTCCTGGAGACATGAATTATTCCCAGACTTATAATGGCTTCAGGAATTATCCAGCTTATAGATTTCTGGTGGTCATGTCCCTGGGCTTGGTTGGTTTCCTCATACACATGTGCAGCTCTGTACTCAGCCACAAGGGAACCCTTCTAGAGATATCCAGAGGGCCCACTCTCTCTCTCCAGCTCTTTTATCTCTGGTATTCTGCCCCAAAATTTTAGCCATCGTGGCTTCCTTGAACTTTGCTCTCTAGTTCACTGACTTAGGAAGAATACAAAGTTGTTTGAATTCCCTCTCCATGCATTCTGGCCTAGAAATTGCTCTCAAGATAATAGTTATTGGACTTCCCTGGATTGTTTTTCTTCTCTCAAGTATCCCAGTCCTATGCTGACTGCAGTCCAATGTCTAATCTTTGGTTTTTGGCGTATTTTGTCTGGTTTCCTTGTTTAAAGATATAGAGTAAATCTGGTCCCTGGCTAGAAACTGAAATCTCCTGTTTTATCTGTCTTTTATTTTTCTTTGCTGATAGATTTTTAAATTAATGCCAGACCTCATTGCATTTTATTTTAACATGTTTCATGTGCATCTTCTTTAAAAATGTCTACAGTTTCTTACATAATCACAATTTCATTTTTATGCTACAGAAATTAACAATAATTCTTTGGTTTATCTACCACTTTGCTATAAGCAAATTACTCCAATTTTGTTCAAAATGTCTGTTTATAATTGGGTTGTTTGAATCCAGACCCAAACAAGATTTACACAATTTACTTTGTCATCTTTTCTTTCTTCTTTTTCCACAAGTCATTGACTTGTTTGAAAAAACAATTTTCCATATCCTGGGTGCATCTATTTTCTTTCTTGTGACAGTATTTAACTTATTTATCTAAATGAAAGTTAGCTCTAGAGGTTTGATTAGATAAGGTATATTTATAAATGTTTCATATGAAATATTTTATTTTCTGAAGCTTATGTACTTTACATTGTATCACATCACAAGGCACATAATATCTGATTATCTTATTTTAATTATACTAACATTAATCAATTGTTTTAGATTGTGACAGTATAATTCTGCCATTATATATCTTCCCATCTACCATTTATTTCATGGATTCATCCATTGATAACCACTGCATGAATTAATTCTTCCATTATGAGTTACACAGTGACAATGTTCTAGTTATATTATTTCTTTAACATTTATTAGCTGTAATTCTGCAGATAACTTTCCTTTATTACCTAGGTAGATTTGGTGTCTCTGACCTGTAGTTCATAGAGGAAAATCTCAATACATTTTTAAGTTTTTCTCTTTAATTGCCAATTTTCAGAGTAAGGATTTACTACCTTATTCATGTTCAATAACGTCTAATGAAATCAGTATGCAAAAACAGTATTATCAAAGCAGATCTGAGAATGCTTATCTTTACAAAGTGCTGCTTAAAAGATTGGCTTTTGGCTGGCATCTGGGAACTTAGAAGTCCAAAGGACTCCTAACAATGCCGGAACGGATAAGGGTGGTTCATTGTACCTGAATTTGTTTGTAGAAACAATGTGGTTTGTGCTGAATGCCAGCCTTCCTCTGCCTGGAATTTTGGTGCATGCTAGGCAGATCGTTCCTATGTGACCAGCCTCCAATTAAAACCTTGGGCACTGAGTCTCTAACAAGGTTCCCTGATAGACAACATTTTACGTTTTGTTACAACTCATTGTGGGGAGCACTAAATGCACTGTGTGTGACTCCGCTGAGAAAGAGCTCCTGGAAACTTGAGCTTGGTTTCCCCTGGACTTTACTGCATGTGTCTTTTCCTGCTTATTTTGCTTTGTATTCTTTGACTGTAATCAATTTTAGTCATGATTACACTATATGCTGAATTTTGTAAGTCCTCCTAGCGAATCATTGAACATAGGAATGGTCTTGGGGAGTCCTCACACAGTGAACCCGTTTGGATTTGGGGCTGTTTTGGTCGTTTTTTCCTCTGAGTATTGTTATAATTAATAGGCTTTAATATAGTAAACATGTTTCAATAAATTGTATTCATTATTCTTTTTTGGAGCAAAATTATCTCAACTTTGGCAAATAGTAGCTCTTTCATGTTGTTTCTCTTGATGCAACACGGTCATCTTTCACCGTTATCTTACTTTCTGGCACAATATGGCCCAGGCTAATCTCGAAAACAATCTATCCCAGATCTGAAATAAGCCATTCCTGCAAGTAAATAATACTTAAAACAATATTTAAGCCACAATCTGAGCACTAAGTATGCCCTTGTTAATTAATTGTTATTTATGTTTTCATCCCTTTAAGTGGACAGAGCTAGGAAATACACGATTTGTGAAATAAAAAAAAAAAAAAAAACAGAGTCCATCTGATAATCTCAATTAAAATTGTATACTATGAGATTTTTACTTATTTGATTTTCTATTTCTATCTCTCTTCTATTACTTTGAAAATTATGATTACTGATGTTAAAATAACTACATATTTATACCCTATAAAAGATATAAAAGAGTTTTGAAATAATACCAATGTTGTTACTAACAACCAAAGAACTGAATAATTTAGTTGCAAAATGTGTTTGCAACTATATTCATCCTTAGAATGCATCACACTAAATATATATAGTCAAAATATTGTTTCTAAAGCAACCAGATATACTTTTTTCTCTCTGTGGTAATGTCATCAACTTGATATGTAGTTTAGTTCACTTATTTTAGTTTTGAATTTGTAGGAGTTACTCTACTGTATTTTTTATTTAATTTTAAAAATGTAAAGCATTCGTTAATTTCAAATGTCAACATTATTTCACAAGGTATTTTCACAGAAATCTTGCTTTTATACCTGCTTTCTTTGCTGAATGTTTTATTATATAAATATACATACATATACACAAGTGACTGTATATTATGTATATCCTTCTGAATCTTACATTTTTTACTTGCCAATACATCCTAGAAGTTACTCCATATCAGCTTATTATAGAGAGCTTCCTCATTCCTTTTTACAGTGACACAGCATTCCATTGTGTGAATGGATGATTTTGTATCCAACCGAAACCTATTAATGGGCATCTGGAATGTTTCTAAGCTTTTTGCTTAAAACACTATTTTTAATGTGTAAGTTATATGAATGTAATATAAGTGATATAGCTAACCTCATTCTTATAAACATTTATTTCCCATATTTTATCATTACAATAAAAAATACTCTAGAGGTAATCTTTTCGCAAAAATCTATAAATAAATCCTTAATTATTTTCTTAGAACAAATATCTAGAAGTGGAATTTCTGGATCAAAATCTTTGAACTTATTTAATGTTTTATTCCCATTGCTTTGAGGACTATTTAGACAGCCTCGGACATATAGTAATCCTGATAATAATTCCCAATTTGATCATTCAGTGACATAATTCTATCATCCTAAATGTAGAGTTTTTTTCAAATCTAAAACTTATAGACATCAAAAAGTTGAATTTAAAATAGTAATAGAAACTATTTTAACATATGAATGTATTCTCCACTACGGGAATACCTGGAACATGAAGGTAAGTTTGATCTGTCAAACCTACTGGACAAGGCTTTCATTGAAGGTGGCATACAATGAATTTTATCCACATAGATTGCTCTAATTTAAGTTGTTAGTGGAGTGTAATTTGAATATTTGCTTTGAGTTTTAAGGACAAGTTTTTTTTTTTTCTATTGCTTTATTTTTAAATATGTCCTTTTGCACATAGTATGCAAATGTAGAAAATTTTGAAGCCATTGCCAAGTTCCTTAGAAATCTACAAATTTGACATTGCTGAAAAGATAATGCGCTCTACAGTGTTCTCATTGAGAAGCTGCCAACAAGGACAAGGTTACCGACTCTGAGTCAAAAGAAGAAACTCAAGAAGGAAAGGAGTTGGGATCGTCATCCCTCCTCTAGATAAGCATATAGACCTTGAATAATTTTTCTTGAAGAAATACTTCCTGAGAAACATACAACATTGAGGAATTAACTCTAGAAGTTTCCACAGAAAGCCACTTCTACAAGAATCCCTAGGGAAAATATATTTGACCAGTTTTGATTCTGACCAAGGAAGCAAATAATGAACCTAGTGCATAGCTAGGGATGTACTTACCATGTAACAGATTATATTCATGTGAGGACTGCTTGTATAAAGGTAAAATTCCTGCTAATTACCAAATACAGATTCAACAGAACAGAAATCCTCAGCCAAGAGAAACCATTAATGCCCAACATTCCAGAAAACTATCTCGATGGACAGAGAGAAAAACAATTCTGATAAGATGAAGATTCTGGAGATAAAAGTTCTACGCCATAATCAGTAAAGTAAAATATCTTATAGTACCAGATGTAAATTCAGTGACTGACATTACACAATATCAATTACTGACACCAATCAGGCTATAGGGAGCGATGGGTACGATGACACACTACTGAGTGCTCTCCCACCTGAAGACACCAGTGGCTACTCAGGGGCAGCTAACAGTTGCCACTAAGGAATTTGGGCCCAGTATCACCGCATTGTCTGATTTTATTAAGAAAAGTCAGAAAATTTTTGTATGAAAAAATCAGACAGTTATGTGTACAACAAACTTTTTAATTTAAAAAAATCTATATAGGCCAATCAAAACAGGTCTGCAGGCCCCTAATTTGTTATCTCTGTAATTGTCCTCAGGTAACTGGGCCTTAGGAATGTAAATGACTGATATCCATCAGGCTATAGGGAGTGACGGGTAAGACGACACGATAATGAGTGCTCTCTCATCTAAAAATGCTAGTGGCTACACAGGGGCAGCTGATAGTTGCCACTGAGGAATTTGGGCCCAGTAGCACCATATTGTCTGATGATATTAAGACCACTCAGAAAATTTTTGTAAGAAAAAAAAAAAATTTTTTTTTTTTTTTTTTTTTTTTTTTTTTTGAGACAGAGTCTCACTCTGTCGCCCAGGCTAGAAGAGTACAGTGGCGCGATCTCTGCTCCCTGCAAGCTCCGCCTCCCGGGTTCACGTCATTCTCCTGCCTCAGCCTCCCGAGTAGCTGGGACTACAGGCGCCCGCTGCCACACCCGGCTAATTTTTTGTATTTTTAATAGAGACGGGGTTTCACCATGTTTGCCAGGATGGTCTCGATCTCCTGACCTCTTGATCCGCCAGCCTCGGCCTCCCAAAGTGCTAGGATTACAGGCGTGAGCCACCGCGCCCGGCCAACAAATTTTTTAATTTAAAAAAATCTATATAGGGCAATCAAAACAGGTCTGCAGGCTTCTAGTTTGTTATCTCTGTAATTGTCCTCAGGTTACTGGACCTTAGGAATCTGGTTATTACTACTGGGCCTTACCACCCGCTTACCCAAGAGCAGTCACAGTTCAAGTACAATGAACTTTACCAGAGAAGTTCATCTATTTTTTTTAGGGCAATATCTAGTTCTTACTGACTTTGAATTGCACAAGTTCTGTTACCTCCTAAGTTAACAATGTCAGTTCAAAATACCCTTCCAATATCGTTTATTTTATAAAAACTGTAAAGCTAAAATAGGACTATAGCTTGCCAAATTTCAAACTGGTTCACAGTGATGGAATTCAAGCTTTTCTCATCTTGTTAATTAAAATGGCACACTGAGCATTTCATGCCTCAGCATTTTAGGCAAAGATGCTGATGTAGCCCCTGGAAATAAAAGACTCATCCCCCAAATAATTAGTTGATTAATCTTCTCACTGAGATGACCAGATATTTTGGTGCTGTACGTAAGACATTACTTGCAAGATCACAGGCTGGAGTTGATAAAACATCAACTGGTATAGTATTAAGTTTATTTTAATTCCTTTTTCAAAGGCAGTAATTTTAATCCTAGAGAACTTTTTCTTCCATATAAAACATCCATGCCCCTTCTTCCATCACTGTGCCTCTCACCACTCCCATTCCACCAACATGATTTTATTAGAATGAGGGAATTCAAAGTTAGAAAACATTGTAGATTCTCCTGGTCAAATCTCTCATTCAGTGAAGAATTAATGCTATGGAACCCCCAACAAATGACCATTTAGTCTATGCTTAAATAGCTGGTGAATTTCATCTAGTCCCTAAGAATTCTGGCTAGTATGAAGAACTGGAAAAACTGTCTTGGAATTCTCTCACCCACCACCCCAACTTAAGTACACACATAATAAAATGAAACATACCTGCTATTAACTCTAACCTATCATGTTCTGCTCTCTTGTTAGTAATCCTCAGCACCAACAAACACCCAACAGACTGGCGTCCCAAGCACCAATCGTGACTCACAAGTATCTGATTATTTAAAGCAGTGAAATATCACATTTGGCACCTCTCCTGAGAGGCAGCTGCTGTGCTTAGCTGGTGTGCGAGCAGTTGGTGGGTCCGGCCCACTGGCAGGCCAAGTCAAAAATAGTGCCCACGTCAACAGTCAAAACCACACATTTCACTGAAATTCCAGAATTTGTGGGGCTAACTTGGCCAAAAGGAGGAGACAGAAACCTGTATGAAAGTCAAGGCAAACAACCTTCCTAGATTGCTGGCCTATCTGTCCTCAAAGGACAGTACAAATTACTGACTTTGTGGAATTGGTCTGAATTGCTTGAGTTTGTGATAAAATGCATTACCATTAGAAATCAGATGAGTGAACTATGGATAATTTCAAAATAAAAACAAAAAATTGTTTCAATTCTTTAAAGGAAAATATATTTTGTTGTGGAATATGGGTGCATTTTGAAATTTGAAATAAGTGGTACAGGATCACTAATAGTACAGGTAAGTGACTAGGGCTTCTAGAGCTCATAAAACAATGTTCTCAAGCTGTCTTCATTTCTCCTATTTATGCTCATGGTTCAGTTACTGCTTTGGTCAGCTATATATTTTGAAAATATCTTCCAGTTAATGTCTTTCCACTTTTTTATCAGTAAATTTACATGAAAAAGAAGTACTTCATTTAATGCATTTAGTTTTATTAATTTTTTTACACATTTTGTTTCTTGTGTATTTTAAAAACTATTTCCTATCATAAGATGTTTTAAATTTAATTTTAAGTTCTGGGACACATGGGCAGGATGTGCAGGTTTGTTACATAGGTAAACGTGTGCCATGGTGGTTTGCTGCACCTATCAATCTATCACCTAGATATTAAGCCCTGCATGCACTAGCTGTTTTCTCCTACAAGGCTTATAGCTTTGCCTTTCAGAAATAAGGTTTTACATGGCCAGAATTATTATATATATATATGTGGTGTGAGGTAACAATCTATTATTTTTTTTTTCTAGCATGACAACAGATGGCTGGCATTGATCTTTTTCACTTATCTGTAATACTAAGTCTTTTGCAAATCAAGAGTTCACAAAAGTAGATTCTGTTTCAGGGCTCTTGACCCATCTTCATGAGTCAATTTGTCTACCAAGCATAAATATCGCTGCATTAAATACTGTAATTAACTGTAAAGTAAGTCCTGATATCTTTGTAAAGCAAGTTTCTACATTAGATTCTTCTTCAGCAATGTTTTGGTCATATTTTCCCCTTAGATTTTTAGAATCAACTTGTTAAGTTTCTCAAAAATCTCCTAGCTTAATTTGTGGATAACAGGTGTCTTTATGACACTGAGTTTTCCAATCCACTAGCATGTTACATCCTTTCATTTATTTAATTTTTTTCCTCATGGCTTTCAAACAGTTTTGTAATTTTTTTCTATAAAGGTCTTATGCAGTTTTGTTAGTTTTATTTGTAGGTGCCCTTATGCTTTGTGCTATCATGAATATTATCACTTTAAAATTATATTTATGTTTATTGATGGTATATAAAAATTCAATTAAATTCTTTTATATCTTATAGCCAGTCACACTGATAAAATCTCTTGTTAATTATAACAATAGGTATGAAGATATTTTAGTTTTCTAATTTAGGCAGTCATTATCTGCAGATAATGATGATGTGCAGCTTCTTTGTGTATTTTATTATTTTGCTTTTTTAGTATGCTGGCTGCACTTAATACACTAAAACACAGAAAACAATGTTAAATAGAGCCCATTATGTTGGTCCATACGTATCTTGTTCCCAATTTTACAGAAAATTTTTCAAGAATAGTAATACATTTTTAAAACATTTCCAAAGATACATTATTTCCGGTTAAGAAGGTTTTCTTCTATTCCTACTTCAAAAATATTTATAATAAATGGTAGAGTGTTGAATTTTATCAAATTTCTTTTCTATGTTTTGAAAAAAGTTGTATCTTAGTTTCTCTTTTAATCTCTAAATATAGTACATCTAATTTATAGACAGCTTAAGAAGTAAAATACTCTTGAACTTCTGGGGTGAAAACATAGTTTATAAAAGATGTGATCTTTCTATTCATAGCTATTTGGTTTGCTAATATTTTACTCAGGATTTGCACATCCATGATTTCAAGTAAGATGACCTATGACTTTCTTGTCTAGGTGCCCTTGTGTGGTTTTGTCAGTAAGCTTATACTAGCTTCCTAAAGTAAATTGAAGAAATATCATTTTATTTTCTATTTTTAGAAGATATATAATATTAAAACTATCCCTCAAAAGTTTAGTAAAATTTTTTGTGAATCACTCAATAGTTTTTCCTCTTTGTGGAAATAATTTATATTACTCAATTTCTTTAATAGTTATAGAAGTAGTCATACTTTCTATTTTCTCTGTAGTCAGTTTGAATACATTATGTTTTTCTAAACATTTGTGTATTTCATTGAAGTTTTCAAATCTATTGACACAAACTTATCCATGGTGTTTTCTTATTTCCTTTGAATCTCTTCTGTATCTGTAATTATAATTTTTATTCTATTCCTAATATTGGATATATGTGCTTTCTGCTTTGTTTTTGATCAGTCTCACCAGTTGTGTATTTTATTAATATTTTCAAAGAACAACTTTTGGTCTTGTTATTCCCACTACTTTGATTTCTTTTTTATTGATTTTTGTTTCTAATATAATTATAATCTTTCTTTTACATTCTCTTGAGTATATTCTGCTGTTCTTTAACTCTCTTAAGATGAATAGTTAGCTCGTTTAATTTTAAGATCTTCTTCCACAGTAGTAAAAGAAGGCAAACTAGAATTTGTGACTAATAAGAATTACATATATTTCCATATTATGTTTCTATAGTTGCAGAAATCTTAAAATATCATTTACATTTATATCTTCTTTAAAATTATAGTTATTGGATATTTTTAACACATTAATAAGGAAGCACATATATTACAATTTTTAAAATGCTTTGATAACTCTATTCCTATGTCATTGGTTTTATTTGTACTTTCATTATTTATTTTATGCATCAAGGATCACTATTATGTGAAGGAACCAATATGATTTGTCAGATTTCCATAAAAGAAAAAGAAGTTAAAAAACACTTAGTAAAGCTTAATGCAGGATTCTCAGATTTAGCTTCCTCACTTTGTCAGAGGCCAAAATCTCTAGACACTAGTGTCTATCTCGTCTTCTTCCATGTAATCATACTTTACCATGCCCTGGTTTGCTTTCTTTTTTACAACTTACTTCTCTCTACTGTATTCAACTCACTGGGTTTTATTTTGTTTGTTTCTTTTTGCCCTTTGGTATTTTTCTTACTTTCTAGCAAATCCAATAAGGCATTAAATATTACATTTGTGGTAATTTTTAAAGGTCTCATTGTATTTCAGCAACAGGATATCTCAGACTATGTAGACCATTAATCTGCTGGAAATAGAATTCTTGTCTAGGATTTTCCAGCTTTTGCTTAAGCTAGGTTGGGAAAAAGATCTACCACAATTTATTTATAATTCTGACCTTCAGATTTATATTCAAGAGAAGTTCTATTCCTTGAAGAGCAATCTTCCCCAGGGTGAGCTTATATATCTTACATATCTAGCTCCAAACCATTCTTTCCTAGTGGCAAAATTTGAAAATTTAAATCTGGAAAACTAGTCCTCAAGTTCTAAGCACCTGTTGCTGTCTCCCTATTTTGATAGGGACATATACAACATTCTCTCTCGTGGAATAGGATTTAAATGACTATCACAGGCCATTCATGAAGCACAGTGCCTTGAACCTCCCTCAGGGCCTTGTCACCCTCATTCTTTCTCCACTCCCTCAGCACTTACAGCCCAGGCTTTAATATGACTCGTAAACTGACATTGTCATCACCCAGTCAGTGCCTTACCTTCAAATTTTCTCTTAGAATGTCACACAATGACCATCAATCAAAAGAATTCTGATTGCTATAATATTCATATTATGAATATGTCATATTTATTATATATATATTATATATGTGTGTGAAGGGTGCCACCGATTTTTGCTGATTTATGTTAAAGCTATTTCCTAAATACTATCAAGGCTATAACTTGAATTCTATCGAGACTAATGAGAGGGGCAATATTAGAACCATAATTTTCTTCTACTTTTCTTTCAAATAATTCCATACTTGGTTGCTCTTATTTATGTTTCTCTAGCTGTACATGAGCAAGTTTATCTCAAACACCTTTAGCAGCATTAGTTATTACTGTTCAATTTAGGCTTTTCCAATTCAATAGGCAAAACTCATGACTATGATTTGACTTATGACTAGTAATGTTAAATTTTTATGTGTGCTTTTACAAAAGCTGACTGAGTTATTCTAAAATGAACTCATTGTCTTTTCAAAATGGACTCAATCTTCCAAACTTAGTCCAGATTGTGCTTACTGTGATAATTAGCTGTTTGTTTTCATATAATCTTTTTAGATGAACTTTAGGAAGTAATTATTTTCAAAGGTAGTTAGATCCAATCCTTGTTACCTTACTGCTCCAATTAATATATCATTTCTAATTCATTTACCTCGGTTATCCAGGGATTAAATTATATAAATAAACTGAATGATTTGAAGTACCTAAATAATGGCATCAACTCTTTTTGGGCTATAATTACAGCCTGAGAATATTTTTATAAGATTTCAAAAAGCCATTTGATTGAGTCACAGCTACAAACATTTATAGATTTTAGGAGAAGAAAGGTCGTTAGAGTCAAATCCAGCCTTCTTATTTTGTAAATCTGAGAATTAATATCCAGAAAGGAAGGCTGAGTTATCAATATCACACAAAAAGTTATTGGCAAATCTAGGATTAGAACCCAGGTGTCCTGACACCTTTTCCACTGATTTATACCCATTTTGCGACCCTACAAATGTTTCCATTTTGGGAAAACGATTTATGACAAATAACACACTTTATATATTCAGATAGACATTTGTATGTAGACTCCAGAGGCTACCAATTTTTCTCCGACTAAGAATATCAATCCATTGGAATAGGAGGAGTATTTAAACCCACATGGAATGTGGTTTGTTTTTTTTTTTACAGTTTTAAACTATTCAAAAAATAATCAGCCTATATCCTACTGAGGAAGTATGTTAGATAACCAGCAATAGATGGTATTTCTGGAATTGTTCTTTGAAGATATTTCAGTGACACTTCAAGAAAAAAGAGCATGGCTGGAGTTAGGTAAAATTTTAACCAAGGACAGTTCTCACTATAAGAGCTATTCTAATGCCAGCCGTTGAGATAACAACATTTTCTACTATAGTATACAATAATCAGAGGGTGCTAGGAGGATTTAGTGTACACACAGAGTTTCCACAGCACTTATTTCACAATCTCTCAACTCTAGTTATCTTCCTCTATTTCTCTAAGTTCATTCCATTTCTGAACAGGTATTTCTTTTTTTTTTTGTTTTGCCTTTTTCTCCTCCTTTCCTTCAATTTCCTATCTACCCCAAAATGGCCACCAGCCCTTGCTTAGCTGTTCTAAACAAAGGAAGAGTTAATCTAGTAATCTTCAACTTTTACAGAATTCCAGGGGAAAAAAAGTTTTTTGTTTTTTTTTTTTCGAGACAGGGTCTTGCTCTGTCACTCAGGCTAGATAGCAATGGTAGAGTACAGTGGTGCGATCTTAGTTCACTGCAGCCTCTGTCTCCCAGGTTCAAGCTGTTCTCCCTCCTCAGCCTCCCAAGAAGCTGGGACCATATGCATGTGCTACCATGCCTGGCTAATGTTCGTATTTTTTTAAGATGGTGTCTTGCTATGTTGCCCAGGCTTGTCTTGAACTCCTGGACCCAAGAGATCTGCCCACATGGGCCTCTCAAAGTTCTGAGATTACAGACACGAGCCACTGTGCCCAGCAAAAAAATCATGCTTTATTCACAGTTTTCAGTTTTCAAGCCAAGCACCTAAATATCTATTATTTTCTATTCTAGAGGTTTTGAGTCAAAATGTTACAGCCTCCCATTTACTTGCTACCATTAGCATATACAGGCAGTAATTTTAAACTCCTGCATGGAAAACAATCCCAGTGAAATTTCTGTTTTTGCACTGAAAAGATGCCAGCCAAACAATGAGGGTTATGTCTTAGTTCATTTGATCTGCTATAGCATATGACTATAGACTAAGTGGCTTACAAACAACAGAAATTTATCTCTCAGAGTTCTGGAGGCGGGAAAGTCTAACACAAAGGCACTGTCAGATTTACCATCTGGGGATGACACGCTTCCTCATAGAAGACTGTCTTCTCAGGGTAACCCCACATGGCTGAAGGGTTGAACAAGCTCTCTGGAGTATCTTTTCTCTTTTTTTTTTTTTTTATTATACTTTAAGTTCTAGGGTACATGTGCACAACATGAAGGTTTGTTACATATGTATATGTGCCATGTTGGTGTGCTGCACCCATTAACTCATTATTTACATTAGGTATATCTCCTAATGCTATCCTTCCTCCCTCCCCCCAGCCCACAACAGGCCCTGGTGTGTGATGTTCCCCTTCCTGTGTCCAAGTGTTCTCATTGTTCAATTCCCACCTATGAGTAAGAATATGTCGTGTTTGGTTTTCTGTTCTTGTGATAGTTTGCTGAGAATGAGGCTTCCAGCTGCATCCATGTCTCTACAAAGGACACGAACTCATCCTTCTTTATGGCTGCATAGTATTCCATGGTGTATATGTGCCACATTTTCTTAATCCAGTCTGTCATTGATGGACATTTGGGTTGGTTCCAAGTCTTTGCTATTGTGAATAATGCCACAATGAACATACGTGTGCATGTGTCTTTATAGCAGCATGATTCGTAATCCTTCGGCTGTACACCCAGTAATGGGATGGCTGGGTCAAATGGTATTTCTAGTTCTAGATCCTTGAGGAATCGCCACACTGTCTTCCACAATGGTTGAACTAATCCTATTCATGAGGGCTCTATCCTTATAACCTAATCACCTCCCCAAAGCCCCAATTCCTAATGCTATTGACTTGAGAATAGAATTTCAGCATATTTATTTTGAGGAGACACAAACATTTGGACCATAGTGTGGTAGTAAGAATTTTCTTCCAAAATTCTATGTTTTGTAATTACTTCATGTTTTTTCTCTCAAAATCAAGATGGCAGATGTCATTATCTTAGTAGATCTTCATTAAAAAGAAATATTTAGTATTCATTCCATCTATGGAATAATAGATCCCAGTCTCATTTCCCCCTGATTTTCTGTCTCTGGGAGAAGTTCTCATTCATTTCATATGTAAAACCATTTTGTAATAAGGGAATTTAGCGGCACTGAAGAAGAGTTTCTGTTGTACTCCATTAAGTAGCGTGGTGAGTTAAGCAGCATTTGTGTAGCTCTTACAAGCGTCCCTGCTTCAATACTTCCAAATACATTGCTTCAGGAGTCTTCAGACCCATCACATGTTTAGTTATAACCCTCAGTTGTGAAAATCATTTTCGTTTATGGATATGTTAAACCTGCCATTGTTCTCATAAAATATTTTTTTCTCTATGGTTCAAGTTTATTCTTTCTGCCTTTTAATGTAACTATTTAGCTAGACAAGGAAGGAATTTAATTCATAAGGAGGGAGGAGGAAGGCTGGAAGGAAAGAGGATGGACAAAAACTCAGAAGGGCACAAACATAGGTGCCACACAACCTAGTGAGTGTCAGTGTACAGGAGGAAAGTAGGAAACAGAATTGTGCTTGTTAATGGGTATTTTATAGGAAACACCACTCATGTTTTGAGAATGCTGTAGCAACCCTGTCAGCTGAGGTAGGATGAACAGTACTCCATAAGGTAAGACTGGGTGCAAAAGGGCTTCATGTATCTATCACCTCATGGGATTCTCCAGTTTTGTATTTTCTTGTTGCACTAGTTCTCAAATTACTAAAAATAACATGTTCCTCTCTTTACAAAGAAGAGATACACTCTTTTAAGAAAATACTGGCAATAGTTTTCTGGCCATTGAATTGGTTTTTCATACTTGACCTCAATTCCTTCAGAATAAATCTATATTGTCGAATTGCCACACGAACACATCACACTGGGTCCTTATAAGTTGGCACATTTCTCAATACATGCTTAATATAACTAAGCTTGCTGCTACACATAATTTCAGTTGTTTTTCAATTTTATGATCATCTATTAGCCAGAGGCTAAGAATGAAAAAAACAGATGCATTGTCTTAAAAACACAAAAACATGATTGACAAGCAAGAACTGGCCCCAAGCTACTTCCAATTTCCTGAACAAAATATTCATTCAGTCTATCTTCCCACATGAAGCAGACGTAAGTGAGGCAGTCTTACATAATCCAAAATCTGCAGGGTCATTGTAAGCTAGAATTGAGATGTTTCCTCCATCAGGAAAAGGTTGAGGCTAAAATCCTCCCCTTAGGTCATAAAGGAAACTAGAGACTTAAAAGAAAATCTTCAAGCTATCATTCTTAATTAATCGGTATGAGGTTTTTATAGTTCTTCAAGTTCCAGGAATTCTCATCTTTTTTTTTTTTTTTTTTTTTTCGCCTTTATTATCAATACCCCTTCCCCACCAAAGGGTAAACATATATGTGTGTGTGTGTGTGTGTATGTCTGTGTGTGATCCATGAACACTTCAATGTGTATGACATTTCAATCCAATCATATAACTAGAAACAACAAAATCTATTTTCAGACATTGAGAAACTTTCCAATTTTTTTCTGTAGGTTAAAGAATCCCTATTCCAATAGCTTCTCCATAGAGAATGTGATTTTCTAAATGAAACATTTTGGTTGCTATCTTGGAGAATCTTCAAAATGTCCACATATATCTAATCTAGCAGAACCCAAAAGAAGAATCTAGCAAATCTCTGACTAGTGAATATTAATGTAAATCATACAATTCATCCTTCTGAACATCTGAATGTAGAATCATGCTGTCAGAAGAGTTATGTTCTAGTGATTCTCTCTATATTTCTTAGGTATAAAAGTAGACTGGGAGCAATCTTTCTACGTATTTCAGCCATGTGGAGAAGAAACTACAAACTCCTACAACCACTGTCCTCTATCTCTTTGGGAACAGGTTCATGGTGCCTCCTGCTCCAGATTCTGTGAGTTACAAAGGAAACTGCATGTCACATAAATATACTGGGTATTTGAGAGGTATTCCCCTCCATTTGTTTTTAACTAGGTCTCTTTACTAGCGCATGACTAAGTAATAAAGCAAACTCCCATCAATGATTCTCTGAATTCATAGAAGATCCTTGCAGTTGAGGAATGTACAATGCTGACAAAGTGGGGAAATTTGGTTCAAAGGCAGTATATTAGTGTAGCAACGGCTCATCCAAGCAAGTAACCTGCTATTCAGAAATGCCTAAGATTGTCCAGGAGTCAGATGATGCTTATATGCCAAAAGTCTTAGAATTCTCCTGAAAGATCAGTAGTCCTGAGGAAGATGGGGCCAGGGAAACAGTTATTCTCCAGCACTCTCACCCTCACAGACCCTTCCCTTGCCCTTTTCTTCCTCTTATGAAAAAGTCCCAGCTTCACTTCACAGGATGAGGAGGAATTTCAGATGCTGAAATTACAGTAGGAAGAGGATGGAATAGCAACTGAGCTCTTCAAAGTTGTCTGAGTGTCAAATTTAATATCTGAAAAGCAATCAGAATATATGTACAGCAAAGGTGAATGTACTATAAACGTATCACCTGTATCTCATAATATTAAAAGAGTGTCTTTATCCTGGCTAGCTTAAAGCTCATCATAAAAACATTTGTATTACAGCAAGCTTCTGGAAGGGAAAAGAGGTGGAGATGAGAATGAGGAAATCATCCAAGTGTAAGTTTAAAGGTAATTATAATATTCATTTATCCACACCCCAAAATTTTTTTATCATAATTTTAAACATATATGTTAATTAAAGAGTATAATAATCCCTATCTACAATCACCCAACTCCACAATTATCAAGCTTAAGTTGGTTTGAAGCAAACTCCAGTTGTTAAATCATTTTCTTCATAAATATTTCATAGGTAACTCTAAAATCATCGTGACTCTTTTTGAAAACATAACCAACATAACCACAATAACTGTATAAAAATTAGCAATAATTCCTTAGCACTAGGAAATACCCAGTCTTCAAAGTTATCTAATTTTCTAACTGTTTTTGTAATGTAGGTGCTCACATTGGAATCAAAATATATTATGATTGGTTGATATGTATGTCTCTTAAATATTGAATCTATGGAAGTTCTCATCTCCATATTTTTTATAATTTATTTGTTGAATAAATTAGACTATTTGCCTTCTGTATTTGGCCTAGTCTGTATTTTGCTTGTTTCCTTCCAGGGGTCACTTAGCATGTTCTTCTGTCCCGATGTATACTGATAGTTCTACCTAGAGGTTTCATTAGACTCAAGTTTCTTTCTTTTTTTAAAATGCAAGAATACCTTAGAAGTGGAGTGTGTACCTTCATCAGAAAGCATTTTAATGACTCATGTCTCTATTTTATGATGTTAGAATCCTTTACTGTAATTGCCTATATTCTTTAATTCAGTGGGGGGAGTTTTAAAAGATTTAGGTAAGTCGCAATGTATATATCCTGGAAATAGACACTGTAGATTCAAAGATTAAGAAGACATGTTCTTGCGCAGAAAAATCTTATAGCTTGAAGTGTGGAAAACAAACAGACACAGAAAGAAACTTTTATAATGCAAGGCAGACTTGAGTTGATACCAGGTAAATGCATAGTTTGAGACTAAGTCTTATAGAACAAAGGAGACAGGCTGAGCAGCAAAGGGAGGCATTCCAGGTAAAGTCAGCTCCGTAAAAAGCAGTTGTGCGGAAGACTACTGGGAGTGTATGGGGGAAAGCCAGTCTCTCTGACCATTGATTTTCTTTATATACACAATAAGGCTGATCTAAATGTTCTCTAAATCTCTTCCACCACTAAAGTTCTAGCAGCTTGTATATTTAACCTGTAAGTCAGCCAAAATACTCACATATGTAACAAAAATAATAATCAGAAAAGCAAAGCAAATCATAAAATTCAATATGAAATAATTTGTTTACTCTTGAATTCAGCTTCTTCAATAGAAGTTTCCATTGGGAGGAAGATAAATCAGTAATTAAGATATTTCAGGCACTTCGGCAAATAACTTTTTACTAATTTCAGAGCACTTTAAAATGTGATCACTCTAGTTCTTTAATGAGTTAAGCTTAATATCAAACAATCATTTTCTAAGCACTTAGTATATCATGAGAAGAAGTATAAATTAGGATAATAACATTTTGAGGAAGAAATTTAGAAATATTTGTTAATAAAATAAATTTGCATACATTCTGACTTAGCAATCTGCATATTTAAGTAATAAGTTTTACAGAAATACTAACACAGCTATGCAAAGATGTTGACTGTAGCCTTGCTTGTAATAACAGTAAACCGAAAATATATATATACTCATCAATAGGGAACTGATTAAACAAATCATGATTCATCAAAAATGAGTTGCCAGGCATCCACAAAATAAATGAACTAGATCGCTAATACTAATAGGAACATCAGTCTCCAACTGCAAGTGAAATATTAAGTTAATATACTGGATATCAAGTCGAATTATTGTTTCAAAAAGTATATGCATATCTATTTGTATTTATAATAGAAAAAATGTCTGAAAGTAAAAATCCAAGTAAAAATTTTAATACTTACTTTTAGGAGGTATAGTTATAGGAGATTTCTACATACTGTGTTCTTTCTACATTATTTTAATACTTCATATTGCTTTTCAAATTTGAAAAGGGACAAAATTTTCTTTTAACCAAAATCTTTTCCTTGATACATTTCCCGTGTCCCCTCACTCCCTCTCTTCTGATTTGCGTCTCTTACTACATAGACGTGCTCCATCTTGGCACACACTTTATTTAACTAAGCAAAGCATAAAATCCTCACTTGACCCCGTGTGTTCTCCTGGCTTCTGGTCTGTCACCCTCATGAGCACATCTGATTTTTAGGCCACGCTCACTGATGTACTTTTCACCTCCTGCTCAAATTTCAACCCAATATCATCAGGTGTCCATCCCTAACTCTACTGAAGCTTCCTTGATGAAAGTCAGCAATTGCCTTCTTTTTTTTTTTTTTTTTTTTTTGAGACGGAGTCTAACTCTGTCTCCCAGGCTGGAGTGCAGTGGCCGGATCTCAGCTCACTGCAAGCTCCGCCTCCCGGGCTTACGCCATTCTCCCGCCTCAGCCTCCTGAGTAGCTGGGACTACAGGCGCCCGCCACCTCGCCTGGCCAGTTTTTTGTATTTTTTTAGTAGAGACGGTGTTTCACCGTGTAAGCCAGGATGGTCTTGATCTCCTGACCTTGTGATCCACCCGTCTCAGACTCCCAAAGTGCTGGGATTACAGACTTGAGCCACCGCGCCCGGCCAGCAATTGCCTTCTAATTGTGAAATAGTGTGGATGGTGTGAGTCTTCATCTTGGTCCTCCCAGCCACACTAAACCCTGCCTTCTGGTAAATGTATTCCCAAGACTTTTATAAATGTCCTCCCTGAGATTCTGCAACACCATTCTTTTGACATCATCTCCATATCTGTGGTTGCACATTCAGAGATTCCTGTGAATCCTCTTATTCACGTCACCCCTGAGTATTCTCTCTGACCTCTTTTCTTCTTGACTCTATCCTCTCCCATGCCCTCAGAAACTTCATTTTACCTTTCGTGCTTTCTCTTTTGTGTAACCCTCTCCATCACCTCAAATTATGTCACCAGCATGCTCACATCACTCCATAAACACACACACGCACAAATACACAGAAACTCCTTTTGTACTCTCTGCTCACTATCCACCCCCACATTGATTTTTCAATGTTTCTTCTTTTTTTCAAAGACAACGTTCTTGAAGGAGGAACCAACCCCTGCTATTTCATCACCACCCATTCATTCTTCAGCCCAAAGATGGATGTGTTAAAAAGCAAACGAAGCTGTACATCAGGGCCCCTCATTGCATGAACCCTTTCCAAGACCTTATACGTGGTTCTCAATTCATAACTGTGTATTCTCTGCCTTATAAAGGACCTTCGCAGATTGTACAGCTGCAGGCTCCCATAATTTGGATCCATTCCTGGCTCTGCACACTGAAAACTGGCTTCTATTCTAACTATTCCTCTGAAGCTACTCTGACAAAGATCACAATTTCACTTCCAAATGATAAATCTGTAGGTAATTCTTAGTCTACTTGAAACTGTTGCTTTTGTCACAGTTAACCCTCTCATTCTTAAAACTGCCCCTTCATTTTCATTTCCATTCTTCTCTGAATCTCTTTAGACATCACTTGCCCCTTCTCATTCTTCTCTCTTTGCTTTTTCAGCCCAACATTTAATCAATCATCAATGCTATTTTGTCCACCTCTAAAATCTGTCTCCTACATTCACTGCCACCTTCATTCAGACCTTACTCTCAGCTTCTAGCTTCTACTCTCATAATCTCCAATCCCTATGACCATGTCATCTCTCTGCCTTCACCCAACTCCACCACTGTTAAAATTATTAAAGATGGCTCATAGCTTAATAATGAAAATAATGTCCTTATAGTGATGTGCAAAACCTTCCATGATGTCTTCTCTCCTTTTCTAGCCTCATTTCAAAACGTGGTTCAATAATCTATGCTCCAGCCAAAATAACTTTTTATCAGAAGGCATGGCTGTACTTTGCATCTCCTGCTTTGAATTCCTGAATAGCAGCTTAACATTTTCTCCAGTTTCCCATCCACTATTCTATTGAAGTCCTAAGGTGAGCTTAAGAATCACCTCCCTGATCATTCTATTTTAAACTGAGCTGGTACTCCTTGTCTAGCTACCATAACATCCTACGTATATTTCCATTAAGTATCCACCATTCTATGTTGTAATTGTTCATTTCATTGTCTGCTTCCCCAAGTAGGTGGAAGCCTTTAAGAAAAATGAATGTACTTAACCCATTTTGTACACTTAGCACCAAAAATAATACCTAAGACATAACAGGCTTTCAACGAATATTTCTGAATAAATGAGTAAATGATTTAGTGAAAGTTCAAAATGCCTCAATAGAATTAATTTGGGAGTCTCTTTCCCTCTAGTTTTCCTGCCTTAAGCTTCCTTTATAATTAAAAAATAAGCTGAACCCTGTTCTCTGTCTGAAATGCAGCTACTGGTTTGATTCTTTTTAGGCATTTCATGTTTATTAAATGTTTCTTTTCATCAGTCTAATCAATATTAGTGCCACATGGTAGATGTACTTGGGTTTTTGGGGTTGCTCTACTATGAAGAACCAGTCAATGAGAGACATCCTTACCAAGCAAGTTGATATACTCTGTGATTTACCTATGTAACAAACCTGCACATTCTGTACATGTACCCCAAAACTTAAAATAAAATAAAAACCTTTAAAAAAAGAACTAAAAGGTCCAGATTGGAGTTGGATAAAGGCAAAGAGGCAAGTAACAGTCTATTAAGACTTGTCTAACATTCTTCTGGGCCCCAGGCTCAAAGGATAAAACTAAGGACATTGTAGATTTTCTTGTAGGTTGGCCTGCTTAATCACTTGAATAGAAAAATAGCCAACAATTCAGGGTCTAGACCTAGAGTAAATATTATTTTTTTTGAATTCTACTAAAGAAATAGGTCTACACATATTCATTCACGCCTTAGCAGATATTTACTGATTGCTGACTATGAAGCAGGTATTGTTTTAGCCACTGAGAATACAGAAATGAACAAAACATACCAAAGCCATCTTCACTGAGCTTACATTGTAATGCAATGAGTCTGCCAATCAACTAAGTAAATGAAATTTGTCATGTGCCAGATAAAATAAATGCTATGGAGAAAAATAATGTGGAGAAGGGGAATGGGAAGTGCTGGGGAGAAATGGGCATTTAAAATAGGTTGGTTATGGAAAGCCCCACTGAGAAGGTACCATTTGACTAAGACCAGAAGAAGATGAGGGAGTAAGTCATGGGACTATCTGGGAAAACAGAGGATGAGTCATGAGGGTGTTTGAGACATGAACTTTCTAGGAAAGGTGACCCCCAACGTCAAGTCCCTAAGAAAGAAGAATGACTAGGGTTTTAGAGAAACAATGTGTGAATCAGTTTGTTGGAGCCCAGTGAATAATGAATGAAATAATATTAAAATGCTAGAAAGCTAGTTCAAAGAAAAATCATGTAGGGTTTTAGAGACCAGAGGCGGGGCATAGTTTTTTCTCTGAATGAAATGGGAGACCACTGGAGGGTTTTCAGCAGAGGAGGGGCACAATCTGACTTCAGTTTTGAAGAGTCTGTGTATGTTGTATGTACACATGCTATGGAGCACATTTTAAACAATATATATGTTATCAAAAAACCCTGTTACACTTTTTGAATCAAACATTATTTACATTAATTAGACGATCACTATTAAATTAAATATGTTTTTACTACAAACATATAATTGTAAAATCCAGAATATGGGAAACTCTAAGGACAAAGGTCCAGGTTTGTTTATTAACAACAAATGGGGAATCTACATATTAACTTTGAAAATCTATAAAACAATTGGGGATATTTGGACACTGGGTATTTGTGGTATTAAAAAATTATTGTTTTTTTTTTAGTATAACAAGAATTCTTTAAAGATCCTCATTTTTCTAGAATTAAATTCTGAAATTTTTAAATA
The DNA here is from genome assembly GCF_002776525.5 of Piliocolobus tephrosceles. NCBI lineage: Eukaryota > Metazoa > Chordata > Mammalia > Primates > Cercopithecidae > Piliocolobus > Piliocolobus tephrosceles. Next base: position 125,505,107 of record NC_045441.1, on the reverse strand, counting down.
TTAAATAATGGAATAGCTGGAATTTGCTTCAAAATAATCTAGAAGTGGGAATGAGTGACTGAGTTAGAGAATATAGATGAAACACAATAGATCAGGTATTAATTGCTGAAGCTGGGTGGCAGGTACAGGGGTCCATTTTGCTATTATCTTTATTTTTATGCATATTTGAAAATTTTCATAATATAACATTTTTTAATATAATAAAATTCGTTCATTCATTGTAGAAGACAATGTGACAATTCCTCAAAGGCATAAAAATAGAACTACAATTTGACCCAGCAATCTTATTACTGGATATATAACCAAAGGAATATAAATCATTTTATCATAAAGACACATGCACATGTATTTTCATTGCAACACTATTCACAATAGAAAAGACATGGTATCAACCTAATTGCCCATCAGTGGTAGACTGAGTAAATAAAATACACCATGGAATACTATGCAGCCCTATAAAAGAATGACATCATGTTCTTTGCAGGAACATGGATGGAGCTGGAGGCCATTATCCTTAGCAAAGTAACACAGGAACAGAACACCAAATACTACATGTTCTCACTTATAAGTGAGAGCTAAATGATGAGAGCACATGGAGACAGAGAGGGGAACAACACATACTGGGGCCTATTAGAGGAAGGAGGTTGAGAGGAGGGAGAGGATCAGGAAAAATAACTAATTGGTACTAGGTCTAATACCTGGATGATGAAATAATCTTTACAACAAACCCTGATGACACAAGTTTACCTGTATAACAAAACCTGCACATGTACCCCTGAACCTAAAAGTTAAATAAAATAAATAAACTGGATCATTTTATACAATAAAAAAAAAAAAACCAGTTTAAAAGAAAGAAACACTGAGCACTTTTAATTTTATGTAAAAAAGAAAACTTTTAAAGAAAATCCCCATCAATTCATATCTTTAATAACCAAGGCTTTCTACACCTATTTTTAAGCAGTTCAGCATGGCATAGTGAAAAGAGCATTGAACTGTGAGCCCAGGAACAGGCATATTAGGCTTCTCTTTGCCACTTACTTACTTTATGGCCCTGAGCTAGTGACAGAAGGATGGTGGAGTTCAGTTTCCTAAAATATAAAGGAGTCAGACTGGATGATCACTAAGATTTCTTCTAAACCTAAGACATAATCTTTGTAATGAATGATTTGCATTAATTTTTATTTTAGTGACTGCCCTAAAGCAAACATATGCTACTTAAGGATGAAAAAAAAAAAGTTACCAAGCCAGAATCCTAAGAGATCCAATAAGCTGCCTGAGAATTAGGTTTTTCCATTATTTTAATTCCAGATTTCTCCTTTAATAAGCTAAATAATAAAACATAGAAAGTAATTCTCTTTAGCAGGAGTCTGCAAACTTTTTCTGTAAAGGGCTAGATAGCAAATATTTTAGGCTTCGTTGGTCATAATATCTCTGTTTCAACTTCTCTACTCTGCCACTGGTATATAAAAGCAGCTATATGGGATATATAATAAATGGGAGTATCTGTGTTTTACAAAACTTTACAAAATAGGCAACAGGCAGCATTTGGCCCATAGGCTATAGTTTGCTGATCCTAGTTCTTTAACATGATCAGATATTAACATAAGGATCTTAATATAATCAGATAACAATATAGATGTATTAAGTCATATTCTTCTGCTTCACATTTTCTCCATGTGCATATTCCTGTAGCCTAATGATGACAGTGACTAATCATGAGATCTAATGCTATCTATATTATATCCTAAATCCAGTCTCTTTTCGTCATTTCCACTGCTTCCTCCCAAGATCTCTTGCCTGGATTCTTGCAAACTGCCTCTGGTTTCCGTCCTGTTACAGAGATCCTCTCAACAAGAACAGATCATGTCAATGTCCTTCTCCAACCCTCAGTGGTTCTGAGATTCCTCACCATGACTTCTAAGGCCCTCCCCCATCACTCCCCTTCTCATTCTCAGTGCTCTAAGCATTCTTCCTGTGTCTGGAACTCACAAAGCTCATTCCTATCTCAGGAAGCCTGTCTTTACATATCCTCTGCCCGGAATGCCTGATTTACAGATCATCATGTGACTGCTTCTCACTCAACATCTAAGTGTCAATCTAGATGTCACCTTCTCAAACAAGCCTTCACTGACACTATCCCTTTCCCTCATCATTTTGAGCTATTGCCCTTTCATATTTCTTCCTGAGCTTATCATCATTTGGAATAATGTTACTGCATTGTTTTCTTGCACATTTATAGCCTGTTAATCCATTATATTGTGAGTTTTTTTTTTGTTGTTGTTGTTGTTGTTGTTTTTTTTTTGAGACGGAGTCTTGCTCTGTCGCCCGAGCTGGAGTGCAGTGGCTGGATCTCAGCTCACTGCAAGCTCCGCCTCCCGGGTTTATGCCATTCTCCTGCCTCAGCCTCCGGAGTAGCTGGGACTACAGGCGCCCACCTCCTCGCCCAGCTAGTTTTTTGTATTTTTAGTAGAGACGGGGTTTCACCGTGTTAGCCAGGATGGTCTCGATCTCCTGACCTCGTGATCCGCCCATCTTGGCCTCCCAAAGTGCTGGGATTACAGGCTTGAGCCACCGCGCCCGGCATATTGTGAGTTTTTTAAGGGTCCTGTTCCGAGCCTCTAGAACACTGTTTGGTATTCAATAGACACTCAATAAATATCTGTTGAATAAATTATTCTTCAATATTTTATATGTTTAAAGCCCATATTTTATCTTAAAATGAAATTATGTATTTTATTAGTATTACTATTAGTATTAATATTAATATTTATTACATTTATTACATAATAATATTTATTACATAATACAATTAATATTTATTAATTGTATTTAATATTAGTATAGTCAACATGCTGTAACAAATAATCCCCAAAAGTTCTAATGAATGGTTCTGACACAGTAAAAGTGTATTTCTTGCTCACATAATAAAACTAGGCAGATGGATATTTTAGGAACTGAACTTGGAGGTGGCACATGTCATCTCTGCCCATCTTTTAATGGCTAGAACTCAGTGACAGGACTACACCTAAATGCAAGGAATACTGGGGAGTGTAGTTGTTGCCTGGGTCAACCCTTGTCAGTGACAACTACTCTATTGGAGTGGGAGCCCAGATCATTGTTGTACAGCTCACCGTCTCTGCTAGGGTACCCATTTATTAACTACAACATCTCCACATGCTCTTGCCAGCAACCTTTAAATGTGGTAACTATACAGCTACCACAGAATAAGTGCATCATTACAAATGATTTTCACATGGTCTATAGCAATTCAAACAATGAAATAAAATGGAAAATAATATAAGTCCTTATCTTCATGCTAATTCTTGTATTTTTACCCAGGAGCTTTCTATGTCACACAAATCATGCCACATCTAGCATTACCCAAAATACCTTCATAGCTATACCCAGACATCAAATTTTTCTCCTTCAGGTACTATGTTTCTCTGATTAGCTAAGAAGTTGTCCACGTCATGTTCTAGGTTCATTCTCCATCCTACATCTCTGCTGGGCTTTACTCAAACTTACCTCAAAATCTAATCTGAAAAAGTCAGTTACAGTAAAATCCAACTTGTACTTAAAATATTCATAAGATAAATATTTTACGTATATAAATTACCAAAATGTTAAAAATGTATTTGAACGATAGAAAAATGTATAATTTTCTGCTATTTTTCATTATCTGCATTTTTCAATATTCTACATGTATTTCCTAAGCATAAATAAAATACAAGTCCATTGACTTTCAATCAACTTTAGGGTACTGGTGTTGCCTCTGTATTTTCTCTTACCCAATTTCCAATACCTCATTTAAAGGTCTTCTTCTTTGCCAAAGTTTTAAAGGAACTTTGCTTCTTGAAAGAGAGGAAAGTAGCTTCTGAAATTCTGAATATTACGTCATTTCCTTTAATCATGTAACGCACTTGCTTGGTAAAGCACTTTACTATAAAGATAGATTTTTATAGTTATAAAATCCAACATAAAATAGGCCATTGAACAAGATTTTAGCTTGTCTCATAATAGCATGAATGGGATTTTTATCTATACATGAACAATCCGGGAACCTCATTTTAAGTAGCAGCTTCAACCTCTCTCTCTCATTGTCTCAAGATTGCACAAAAGAAGCAAGACTGAAAAAGTTTAGTGATCTTTTTCCCTTTCCTTTCACTTAAGGGAGCATGGCTATTAACCAATATCAGGTAACAGAGGCAAAATATAAAACAAAAGGATAAATCATCTAAAAAATATACTCTGAATGATGGAGAATTTACACTATGTGGTACTTAATGCCACACGGTCTTCAAGCTGAGCAACTGATTATTGAACCACTGAAAGCTCTTTCTCTCAGTCTCTTCTCAGGCCTAAAAACAGTAGGCAAATCAGTATCCAAATTCAAAAATTCATTGATTTTATTCATCCTCTAAAAACAACAGCACTAGGCCTTTGTTACCCTTCCTAAATTGAGGAATCTCAAATGTGAGTAAACATGTGTGAAATGTCATTCTGAGGTCTCTACAGAGGACCCCATATTTACCCCATATTTATTTGATATCTTTAAACAGCCCAAACCTCTGTAATGCAGGTCCCTTCCACACACTAGTCCCTTGGAGGCAAAAGCACTGCTCCCACTCCTCAAGGCAGTCTGTCCCATACACAGCTCTCCAAACCAATTCCAAGTCCTTCCACCCAGAAGGTTTACACACACAAATTGTGGACTCATGCGTGCGCGCACACACACTTGCATTAACTTTATCAGACGTCATGACATGGCTGGAGTTATTAATGGGTACATAAAGATTAAATCTGGATGTATTCCCAAGACTTTTATTCATCAAAATGGAGACATGGTGGTACTAGGTTAAACCTCTTGCTCATAGTTTGACCTATTCATGATCATAGATCCCTCGAGAGTCTAATGAAAGCTCTGGATCCTATTCCAATAAGATATCTGCAATGATGCATACACACACAATGTGATGCATAATTTCAAAGTGTTCATGAACCTCCCTGAGGTCCATAGACCCCTCAAGTTTAGAATTTTGAACACAAATTCAGAAAGCAATAGCTCTGCAAACTTGACAAAATCAGTATCAGGCCCAGGAGTGTGAAGAAATCAGTATTAGGCTGTAATCTGATTTCTTCCTGGAGGAACTAACCCCACCATTTTTTTTTTACTTAAATTCCATTTTAGGCATTACACCACTCTGTTTATCTCATTCTTCCTCTTTCCTGCGTCTCTTAGCCTCCACTATTCTCTCCTTCATTCTTCTCACTGACCCTCTCTGTCTCTTTCTGATTTCATTGTCTTCATTGCTTTCCCAGTGTCTGTTTTAAATGTATCTCTCCTTTTCTCTTACTGTCTCTCTCTCACTCCTCACACATCTCTCTCTCTCTCTGTCTCTCTCTCTCTTTCACACACACACACACACACAACATGTACACACACACAGGTGTATGTCATTTGTTGCTTCTATTATGTCTGATTTAAGAATTTGACATCTGTTACAACACTCAGCTTGCAACTCCAGAATTGCTCTACTCTGTAAGCATTCAATCAATTATAATTTTTCCAGATCATTTAAATTCTTTCTATTGTCTTACTCTTGCTGAATAGCAATCACTCCACCTGTAATGTCATAGTTTAATGTGTCAGTATAAAAATTCTTTGCTAATAAAAATTATTTATCCTTTTCGTCTTCGCATTTCAGCATGCTATGAAATGTGCCAATGCGCTGACTGCTGTTTGAATCCCCAGGCATATTTAAACATGTCGACCTAAAAGTGCCATACACAATAATATTGTCTATACTGAATTGGAGTTTCCACACTGATTTCTCTATTTTCTTTCTCCAGCAATGAAACATTGCTGTGTGGATATGCAAATGGAACTGTATCTTGCACATGTCTATTTAAATTATAAAAATAACTCACTCGTGCCCACATGCACAGAAACATGCACAATTTGTAACGAGATATACTTGTGGTAAAGAAAGATTAGAGCAATAAAAAGAGTTGAATGACTACCAAAAGGAAATATTGATTCCCAATGATTAACTCAACATAAAGCATGGGAACTCACCCTAGAATGAAGTCAAATGTCATCATGCTCTAGTGCCTTCACTTACACTGCTTTACCTCTCTTTTTCCTTACTCTGTGCACCTATGTGTACACGCTTCCTTCGGTTACAATCTGCACATCTAATCACCCAGTGGTAATTGTCATTTGATCATTACTAAGCTACGATCTTTATTTATCTGATTTTTATTTTTTAATTGCAGATTGTCTTTAATTGCAGATCTTGTCTTTTATACCGGAATCTTCAAAGATTTTTTCCTTTATAAAAACTTCTAGGTCCCATGATCCAAACTTCATTTTCACATTGCTCTTAATATTGGCAGTTTGGCATTCCATTATCTTTCAATTGAATACTTTTGTAAATTAGTCATTCCTTTTTATATTGACAACCTGACAGCTCTTTCTGTGTATAATATCTTGTTGACATGAACATAAGTTTAGTTTGCTCTTGAGGGACAAACCTACCACTGGTGGATTTCCAAATATACTTCTGTACAGGCACATCACTCAAAGATAGCCATAAAGTTACTGATGTGATTGACTTTTTGTCAATAAAATGCAGCCTTAGACCCAGGAAGCACTTAGGATACTTGATAATTATCAACTATGTAATTAAACTGGCTAATTTACATGCTATCTACAACATACCTTCACATTCATACCTCATTCTATCTTTCATATAACCTTACAAGTGAGGTATTATTGTTCCTAATAATATATGAGAGTTAAAGAACCCAAGATTGAAAGAGGTTGAGTAGCTGTTTTCCAAAGTTAGTTAACAAATAGCAAAAAATGTATTGTCCAATCAAAATTTTATCAATATTAATAACAATTTTAATATTATAAATTTGCTATTATATCCATATTGAAGCCAAGATGCTTACTGGTCTGCCATTAATATTTTTATAATAATTCATCCAATCTATCTTGTATATGTGTTTTGTTTGCAGAGTTGAGGTCAAATTATACACTTATATTGTTATACGTTTCATTTTCATTTAAATTCTAACATGCTCTTTGCAAATATCATTTTAAAGTTCTCCTAATCATTCATCTCAATTCATTTAACAATCTCCTTACTGACCCATTTAAGCTATTTCCATATATATTTGTATGTTTCTAGAAACATGTTTATACATGAGACTCTCCAGCATTTTATCTTATTTTCTAAGATAAATTTCTATCAGCAGATGGAAAAGTAGCAAATTTTTTTGGTTTCTTGATAAACACTGGAAAATTGCTTTTCAAAGAATTGCATAATTTACATTTCCATAATAAGCTTATTATACTGCTTATTTCTGAAATAAGCAGTTTTATTTTCTTGCTAGTATTGTTATTCACATTTTTAAAATGTAGATAAGTTCATAGTTAAATATATTTTGATGATGTGTTAATTGATAATATTTACTCATGAGACAGTATTTTCCCATAGGATTTTAGTCATTTTAGCCATTTGTATTTCCATTTCTACAAATTGTTTGTTGACCACTTACTTGGAACCTTTGTGTAATAACCTAAGTGTCTATCCTACAAAAGTACATAACCATAAGTTACATACAAGAGTGTCTGTGTAAGTTCTGTATATTAAACATTTTAACCCTTTCTCTATGCTTGTAAATATTTTTCAAATATTAGGGTGTCTAACAAATTAGCCTTTTAATGTTGAGCAACATACTTGTTAAACATTTAACTGTAGTGAAATCTGCTATCATTGCCACAGTAAATTCATTGCTTTCCAAAATAGAAGACACCCATGCAGAGATTTAATTTGTTTATATTTTTCTTTTTTATAGTTTAAGACTTTATTTAATCTATTACTTTCAAAGTGTCTTTGAAGAGTGTGTTATGTATGGGGAAAAAGCTTGCACTAACTAATCACTTAATAATTGATAGTGATTAGTCAACAGTTTCAGCGTGATTTATTGAATGATTAACTTTTCGCTAATTCGTGATGTTTCATTAGTCATATAATAATCCTTCATATAAAAGAATCTGTTTCTGGCCCATTTTGTCAGTTTTGTTTAGTTTTATAGTTTAAATTATTATGCCATTACAAAGCATTTAATATCTGAAAAATCTATTCCCAGTTCAATACTTTTACTTCCAAATGTTCTTATCTATTCCCACCTTATAAAAAATCTTTATTCCACAAATTTTTACATTTCTAAGTTCCAAGAAAATCCAGAAATATAAATTATAACAATAGAATTTATAAATAGAATAATATATTTTTCTCTGTTTGGGAACCCTTTCTAATGTTTACCTTTTGTTGTTTGTGTTTTGTAGGATTCTTTATTTAATATTGGTAGTATCTATTAACTTTTTCTTAAAATGTAGAAAAAAAGACATACTTGCTTGTATAGACAGGGATAAAATACTCATGTGGAAAAGGGGTTTAATGCTAGATCACAAGAGATGTTATAAAACGGCCCTTAATACAATGATGGATTTATCATGTCCGGTGTCTGTCTCCCTCAAAGAAAAACTATTACTAAATAAACTCATTACACGGGGGTTTACAATCCAAATACAAATAGTAACTATATCTATAAGTGAATAGATATATCATTCTCATGAATTTCAAAATTTGAAATTGTTTTAATGAAAATTCCACTCATAGATTGAATGCAATCACAATCAAAAGTTTAATGTCTTTCTTTTATAGAATTGACAAGCTGATTCTAGAAGTTATATGAAAAGGCAAAAGACTTAAAATAGTCAAAATAATTTTGAAATAAAGTTGAAAGAGTAACAGTGATTTTAAGACTTACTATAAGGCTATAGTAAGCGAGACTGCAGTTACTAAAAGGGTAGACTTTTAAATCAATGGAAGAGAAAAGAGTTTGAAAATAGACCCACATATATATTGTCAATTAGTTTTTCATGAAGATGTTAAGATAATCCAAAAGAGAAAAAAGCAATTGGATTAAATGTAATTGGGTTAAATGGATATTATATGGGGAAAAAATTAACATTGATCCTTACCTCACATCATACACAAGACCTACTTAAACTGAAATGGGAAAAGAGCCTAAATGTAAAACCTAAAAATCAAAATTTTTGGAAGAAAACACAAGAGAAAATGTTGATTACCTTCAGATAGAACACAAAGAGGACAAAACAGAAAAGAACAAAATGATAAATTGGACTTTGGATTTGAAACAAAGGTGTTTTCAACAAAAAGGCTATTGTTCTTTTGAAAATATCATTTTTTTAGAAAAAGGGAAAACACACTGGGAAAAAAATACTTGCAAAGAACATCTCTGAAAAAAAATCAAAAAAATCTTTAAAATTCCATATAGTGAGGCAATCCACAAAAGTCACAAGGTTTGAAATGATACCTCAAAAAGATAAGTAATAATATGTAATTTAATATGTAATAGACAATAAACATATTAAAAGGTGCTCAACATCATTAATCACGAGGAAAATACAAATTAAAACCACAGTGAGGTATTACTACACACCCATCAGAATGGCTAAAATTAAAATGCCTGACCAGACCAAGTGTTGATGGGGATATGAAGCAACTGGAACTTTCATACGCTGCTAATGAAAATATAAAGTTGTATATGTTTTGGAAAACAATTGGAAACTGGAATTTCCAAATTATAGAAAAGAGTTTGGTGACTCCCTAAAAATTTAACATATACTTGTCATACTTAGCCATTCTACCCCAAAGCATTTGCCCAAGAGAAATGAAAACATATCTCCAGACAAAGTTTTATACATGCTAGTAGAAGTTTTAATTGTAATAACTAAAACCTAGAAATAACCCAAGTGTCCATCAATATATGAACAGATAAACAAACTGTGGCATATCCATACTTGGAAATACCATTCAGCAATAGAAAATATGAGCTATTGATATACGCAGAAACATGGATGGATTTCAAAATAATTATGTTGAATGAAAGATGCCAGGCAAAAAAAGAACATATCACGTAGATTTCCATTTATATAAATTTCAAAAACGTGGAAGCTATAGTGACAGAAAATAAGTCAGTAGTTTTCTGGAGAAGTGAAGGACAGAGCCATCATGAGAACGTTTGGGGGCTGATGGTTCTGATGTGATTTCACAGGTGATGGTCATGGTTCCACAGGTGAATATGTATCTCAAAACTGAGCAAATGGTCACTTTAAATATATGCAGTTTATCCCGTATCAGTTATACCTAAATAAAGTTAACAAAGTTTCTTCCTATAACCTTATAATTATGGTTTATTAATATAATAGACTATCCGGTTATATTTTTCCATCGTATTTGTGAATTTTATATTCCTACAAGATTATTGGGTTTTATATTTCTTTTCTATTTCTATTGGATCACTTTACTAAAATTTCTTATTAGTATGAAAACTTTTCTCAGTTGATTTTCTATGCTTTTTAATGTACTCATTTATATTTTTTACCAAACAATGATTATTTTATGTCCTTTTGGTTGAAAATTACGTAACCCAATTGACATTAGACATGAAGTGTGGAACAGCAGCTGCTATTACAGTCTGGAGGAATACGATGCACTTGATGTTTCAGAGGATAAAGCACAACACCTGTGTTGATGCTGAAGGTAACAAGGCGCTTTCACTTTGGATTTAAAACAAAGGTGATTATTTGAGGTCAGGAATTCCAGACCAGCCTGTCCAACATTGCAAAACCCCATCTCTAATAAAACTACAAAAAATTAGCCAGGGGTGTGGCATGCGCCTGTAATTGTAGCTACTTGGGAGGCTGAGGCAGGAGAATCGCTTGAACCCGGGGGTGCAAAGGTTTCAGCGAGCTGAGATTGCGCCACTGCACTGCAGTCTGGGTGACAAGAGCTCAATTCTGTCTCAAAAAAAAAAAAAAAAAGGAAAAGAAAAGACTCAACAAAGAAGTTTGGAAATATTCATTTCTTTGCTGCAGCACGTAGAAAATAATGCTGATTGTGCACAGACAAAACAGAAGAGAAAATACCTAGGGTTCAGAGAGAAAAGAGTGCTGCAGCAATCTTCATCCAGTAGTCAGGTTCAAATTGTCTTTTTTATTGATATAAAATAGCTGTACATATTTGGGTGGTACATGTGATATTTCATACATATATACAATGTGTAATGATCAAATCAGGGTAACTGGGATATCCATCACCTCAAACATTTACCTTTCTTTGTGTTGAAACATCCTAATTCTTCTCTTCTAGTATTGCAAGGAGACTGTAGTCAACAAAATGCCTTTTGAAGAAATCAGTGAAGACTCAGGATTTAAAGGATGTCTTATTAGGAAAAACATAGTAATAAAGGCTGTGGAGGAAGATTCAGACATTGCCAATCAGTAGGTAATGTATAAAGCAGGTCACACAGGCTGGTGTCTACACCAGATCAGAAGCAAATTTTATCACTAGCATAATTTCCTGATGTTACTTCTGCTCTTTCCACTCTCTGCCAGGATATCAATCATACTGTGGTATTTTGCATCCTTGCAGTCTCTCCTTTGTTTTGTTTATTTGTTTGTTTTTTTTTGTTTGTTTGTTTTTGAGACAGAGTCTCACCCTATCGCCCAAACTGGAGTGCAATAGCGTGATCTCGGCTCACTGCAACCTCCACCTCCCAGTTCAAGCAATTCTCCTGCCTCAGCCTCCCAAGTAGCTGGGATTACAGGCGCCCGCCACCACACCCACCTAATTTTTGTGTTTTTAGTAGAGACGGGTCTTCACCATGTTGGCCAGGATGGTCTCGAATTCCTGACCTTGTGATCCGCCCACCTTGGCCTACCAAAGTGCTGGGATTACAGGCATGAGACACTGCGTCCGGCCTCTCCTTACCTTTTTATGTGTTCTGCTACTCACTGCTTCCATCTTCCCCCTCATAGTGACCCATCCTTATGTTATTTCTTAAAAATGTTATTTTAGCTCTTTGAGAATATAAAGAGCCTATTTTCTATTTCTTTTCTCTTTGTAGTAATGGATGGTTTTAATTTCAGACTTTCCCCTTTTTTCCCTTTTTATGTTTTGCTGCTTTTTTTGCGGGGGGAGGGGGGGGTAATGCCTGATTTTTCCTTGCTTATTTATCTTTAAATGAAGACAGAGATCTATGGAGATACATTTTTGCCAATACCAGATATAAGTATGTAGAAGAACTTCTCTTTCCTCAAGAGCATTAATATAATTGGATTCCATTTCCAAATATGAACCTGGAAGGTAGGTTGCTATAAATAAATGAGTTCAATACCAGGACCTACTAGAAATTAATCTTGGGCAACTCTGTTGAATACCGGTAGTTCTCTGATCTTCTGGAATTGAATTCGTATCCTGAAATTTTTAAACTAGTTCACAATTATTTTTCTTTGATTATAACTGAAAAACAACATTTTCTTATATATAGCACTTCCTTTCTCTGCCCCTGGGCAATTTTCACTCGTTTTAGAATTTACATCCTACCCTGCCCCACCGACCTGCTCCCTCACCTGGTTCAGTTAATTACATACTTGAACTGCATTTTCTGAATGGACTGCTTTCAGGTGGGGGAAGCTGGGAAAGTAGCAGTCCAGGGGGCCTGCCCAAATTTCTGTTTGGTGTTGCTTTCGTGTCTTTAAATTCAGATGGACAACTTTGGCTTGTCATGTTATATCTCTTCCTTCCTACTTCTGAATTTGCCCAAGGATGGAGTATTTTGAGGCACCTGTTTCTCGGTTCCTCATTCTCATAGCAATAAGTAGAAATTTCTCCCAAATGTGGCATATGGGTAACCTGGTTTCCAGTACTGTTGTGGGATTTGGTCTTTCTGTGTCTCCATGGGCACCATCAGTCCAAGTACTTTCAGAAGCAAGTAATAAAAATTCTACTCTACCTGGCTTAAACAAAACACAGTGAGGCTTCAGTGGGAGACTCACTAATCCAAAGTTAAGAAGTATAGGAAGGCATCATAAGAGACTAAACAGATGGGTCAAACGAGTTCAAGGAAGCAAGTACCTCAGCCTCTCTTCAGCCCCATGGCCAATGTCTGTTTCTGGGGTCATCTGTGACATTTTTTTCCCTCTAGGCAAACCACCTTTTTCTACTTCCCTTGTGCATGTTTAAAACCATTACTTCAATCTTTGAACTACGTGTCTGGGCTCAAGAGAGACCAAACTGACAAATGTCCTAGTTCTAGCTCAAAATTCCAGAGGGAGAATTTCTTATTGGTCAAGTGATTCTTAATCTATACAGCTGCGACAAAAGGATCTCACCACATAATATAAAAGTCACCCAGTCTGTATTGGGGGTGAAGGAAGTGGTATAATGGAGGATGGGGAAAAAGTAGGCAGTTAAAGTTTAAAGGTAAATAAATAGCAGTGGGCAGTGGTGTGCACCTGTAGTCCCAGCTACTCAGGAGGCTGAGGCAGGAAGATCGCTTGAGCCCAGGAGTATGAGGCCAGCCTGGGCAACACAGCAAGATCCCTGTCTCCAAAAATAAATAAAGAAGATAAATAAATAAGCTTTTACTGTAGACTATAGATTTTCAGGTGTGGGGGTGGCAGGGATCAGATATCTTTACCAGAGAAGTAGGACTTCTCAGCGCTTTTAATTAGCAATTTTTATATTATCTTCTATTTAGTAGGAGATAAAATATAGAACATTTCTCAATTATTTTACCAAGAAGCCCTTCTGGTAGAATATATTTTTAAAGCAAGCTTCCATTTCCTTTTTTTTAAACTTCAATTTTTATTTTAGATTCAGGGTTACATATACAGATTTGTCTCATGGGTAAATTATGTGATTCTGAGGTTTGGGATCTGACTGAATCTGTCACCCAGGTCATGTCCCTAGTATCCAATAGGTAGTTTCTCAACCTTTGTCACCCTCCCTCCTCTAGGATTCCCCACTGGCCATTGTTCCCATCTTTATGTCCATGTGTACTCAGTGTTTAGCTCCCACTTATAAGTGAGACTATGCAGTAGTTGGTTTTCTGTCCCTGTGTTAATTCATTTCGAATAATGGCCTCCAGCTACATCTATGTTGCTGCGATGGACATGATTTCATTGTTTGCTATGGTGTGTAGTATTCAATGGTAGATATGTACCACATTTTCTTTATCCAATCTACCATTGGACACTTAGGGTGATTCTGTGTCTACCTTATTGTGAGTAGTGCTGCAGTTAACATATGAGTGCATGTGACTTTTTGGTAGAATGATCTATTTTCCTCTGGGTATATACCCAGTAATGGGATTGCTGGATCAAATGGTAGTTCTATTGTAAGTTTTTTGAGAAATCTCCAAACTGCTTTCCACAGTGGCTGAACTAATTTACAGTTCCATCAACAGTGTATAAACATTCCCTTTTCTCCAGAGCCTCATCAACATCTACTATTTTTTTATTTTTAGTAATAGCCTTCTGATTGGTGTGAGATAGTGTCTCATTGTGGTTTTGATTTGCATTTCTCTGATGATTAGTGATGTTGAGAATTTTTTCATGTTTCTTGGCCACTTGTATGTCTTCTTTCGAGAAGTGTCTGTTTATGTCCTTTGCCCACTTTTTAATAGGATTATTTGTTTTTTGCTTGTTGAATTGTTTAAGATATTAAGAATGAACTAAGTATAATGATATACTAAGAATAGCTAGTATTCTTTTGGATACTATATCTTTGTCAGATGCGTAGTTTGCAAATATTTCCTTCCATTCTGTAGGTTCTCTGCTTACTCTGTTGATAGTTTTGGCTGTGCAGAAGCTCTTTAGTTTAATTAGGTCCCGCTTGTCAGTTTTTGGTTTTGTTGTAATTGCTTTTGAGGATTTAGTCATAAATTCTTCGCCAAGGTCTATGTCCAGAATCATATTTCTTTTTTTTTTTGAGATGGAGTCTCACACCCTTGCCCAGGCTGGAGTACAGTGGCGCCATCTTTGCTCACTGCAAGCTCCACCTCCTGGGTTCACGCCATTCTCCTACCTCAGCCTACCCAGTAGCTGGGACTACAGGCGCCCGCCACCACACCCAGCTGATTGTTTTGTATTTTTAGTAGAGATGGGGTTTCGCCGTGTTAGCCAGGATGGTCTCGATCTCCTGACCTTGTGATCCACCCGCCTCGGCCTCTGAACATAATCATATTTCCTAGATATTTTTCTAGGATTTTTATAGTTTCAGTTCTTACATTTAAGTATAGACTATAGGTTTACAGAAAGATGGAAGAGGGTAAATCAAACATAATTCACTTACTGCCATCTTACTTTAAGATTCTCAATGTACTTTAAAATTTAATTAATCTTTTACCATACAAGTCGTACATGAATTTATTTGAAAAATGCAAACAGTACAAAAAGACAAGCATTTTCTTTTTTTTCTCATTCTCACCTTACAGATGTGACTACTGTTAAACATTTTTAAGTATCTTATCACAAATTTCCTACACATATCGTAGCTGAGTCCAAACTTATTCTGCTTACTGCATGACAACCAGTAAGTGGAGAGACAAGGAGTTGGAGCAAGGAAAATAACTTTTTGCAGAGTCTTCTGGGAACATGTCAGACTAATATCCTAAAGAACCATCTGGCCGGGCGCGGTGGCTCAAGCTTGTAATCCCAGCACTTTGGGAGGCCGAGACGGGCGGATCACGAGGTCAGGAGATCGAGACCATCCTGGCTAACACCGTGAAACCCCGTCTCTACTAAAACATACAAAAAAAAACCTAGCCGGGCGAGGTGGCAGCACCTGTAGTCCCAGCTACTCGGAGGCTGAGGCAGGAGAATGGCGTAAACCCGGGAGGCGGAGCTTGCAGTGAGCTGAGAACCGGCCACTGCACTCCAGCCCAGGCGACAGAGCCAGACTCCGTCTCAAAAAAAAAAAAAAAAAAAAAAGAACCATCTTGAATCAGTACAAATTTCAGGCCCTTTTTATGTTAATGGCAGGGGAAGAGGAGGGGTATCAGGAGGCACCTGATGACCGGAGACATCTAGGTGCCAGTGAAGGTATAAGGAGGCCAAGAAACCTTTCCACCTTTGGAGAGTCACAACACTCCCATAAATCCTCAATACAACATTGTTACTTGTGTGTACATCCTCCTTATCTCCTTGGGACTCATTTTAGGAAGGGATTATTATAATTTAAACAATAAGCTAAGTTCCTCTCATAGTTAACCTTGGCCTACACGCAGAGATAAGCAAAGGCAGTTAACCTGAAAGATACCACCATGGGAGTTAGGAGCAAAATGGAGTTAGTCATGCCAGGACGCCTTTTCACTACTACAACATGCACATAGAGCTACACATACACATATATATCATATACTTTGGAAATGTTCTATGTATAATATTCTCATTTAGATTTTTCTCCTTTAGCGATATGTCTTCACAAGTTTTCCATAATTTATTATACCTATTTTTATTGATTGATATTTGGATTGCTTTTTTATTTTTGTATACATAGGTGGGAAATCCATAAATTTTATTTATTTTTTAAAAATTGTTTTTAACTTGTATATTAAGATCTGGGGTACAAGTGGAGGTTTGTTACATAGGTAAACTTGTGTCATGGGGGTTTGCTGAACAGACTGTTTCATTAGCCAGGCATTAAGTCTAGTACTCATTAATTATTTTTCTGATCCTCTCACTCCTCTCACCCTCCACCCTCCAACAGGCCTCAGTGTGTGTTGTTCCCCTCTCTGTGTCCCTGTGTTGTCATCATTTAGCTCCCGCTTACAAGTGAGAACATGCAGGATTTCGTTTTCTGTTCCTATGGCATTAATAGTTTGCTAAGGATAACAGCATCCACAACATAAATTTTAAATATGAATTTGTTGAATGAAAGGATAGGTGCTTTTAAAATTTTAAAATAAATTATCGAACTACCCTTCAAAGAGTCTATGCCAGTTGTGTACTCACACAAAATAGTGTAGAAAAGATCCTCTAACCCTATATTCTCCCTGAAAATGTGTGTTACAAAGAGTTACATCTAATTATTTTAACTTGAAATGGATGGTGAGAATCCAGACGATATTAATATAAGTTCTTTGAAATACATAAAAATCTGTGGGGTTTTTTATCTTAACGTTCAAATATGTGGCTCTTGCTTTTAATTACTGTAAGAAACCTGCTGCACAAAGGAAGGATTATTTGCTCTAAGATTAATAGTTATTGCCAGCCTCAGCAAACTGTTAGGATAGAATGCAGCGAACACCCAAAAGGTAGACGATAGGTCTGCAGTAGCAAGGAGGGTGGCTGCCTTCAGCCAAACATACAAACTAGGAACTTGTCTTCCTGTGCAATATTTTACCCCTTCAATTTCCAGGAGGAACAGAGGAAGAACATGGCTGGTTTGAGTTCAATTAGATAATTTTGAAAGCGTATCATAGGTGGTTTCAGTGTTTATGAAGGAATGATTAACTTTCTTCTGGATTTGTGAATTTCCTTTGCCCACAAAGGGGAAACAAAGACTGGTATTACCAACCGCTTTTTGTTTCTCTGATAAAACTTATCTTAAAAAATGTCTGGCCCTGTTTCAGACCTTCTGTCTTTATAAACAGCATAATATGCCTGCTAGGGCTAAAATACTCAACATATGGATGTTTGAAAACCTCTAGATGAAAGGCAAAATGTCCCCATCTTATGTAATGAAGAAACAGCTGTTGCATGTTAGTTTGTAGCAGTGTCATTAAAAATTTTTGCATAAGTTAATAATACAGGTAAACATATGCATGTTTTTCATTGATTTCTATCATTATCTTGACACAAAAGCAGCATAATTAAAATCAAACTTCACACATATCACAGAAAATTATAAATGCATTTCAAATAAAATATTTTGGGTAGTAGTAATTAAATCAAATATTATGCTGAAAATATTATACTAGAAATGGCAGCAGTTTTATGTTATAGAAAGAGTTCTGTCCTAGAACTGAGATAATCTAGGTTCAAATTCTACCCTCAGAGAGTTTCTTGCCTTAACTGATCTCACCTTCCTTAACTCTAAAATGGAGAGAGGGCAGTTCTGAGAATTCAATGAGAGAACATGTAGAAAAGTATCTTTTACAATCCATTTTTTAAAATACGCTGTTACAAAGCTTTAAATATCGTATTTTATTTTAGAGAAGTTACGAAAATATATTGAAAAGTTATCTGTGTTACTAATATCCATATTTGCCATTTGTTTTTCTCCTTGTATATACAGATTAGATAATTTCTTTTTTTTTTTGAGACAGAGTCTCACTCTGTCGCCCAGGCTGGAGTGCAGTGGTGCGATCTTGGCTCACTGTAAGCTCCGCCACCTCCCGGGTTCACGCCATTCTACTGCCTCAGCCTCCCTAGAAGCTGGGACTACAGGTGCCCGCCACCACGCCTGGCTAATTTTTTTGTATTTTTAGTAGAGACGGGGTTTCACCGTGTTCACCAGGATGGTCTCGATCTCCTGACCTCTTGATCCGCCCGCCTCAGCCTCCCAAAGTGCTGGGATTACAGGCGTGAGCCACCGGGCCCGGCAGATTAGATAATTTCACAATGGAATTATAAATATCTGTAATGAGTTTTTGTCTATTCATTCATTCATTTATAAATGTATCTACATATATTCAAATAAATGCACGCGCACACACACACACATACATATGGTGAGGGGAGAGGATGTGTTAACAGATACTCTGAACAAATCAGACATGATTCCTGCCCTTGTGGTGCTTACAGTCTAGTGGAGAGGGAAGCTGTTAACCAAATAATCAAACATATAAACCTGATGACGTTGTTAGACGATTTCCCCTGGCCAGGGAGATCAGGAAGGGATTCTCGTGGAAACTGACACTTGAACCAAGATTTATCTGAAAGATGATATAAATTAACAAGGGAAAAACTGGAAAGAATTGTTTAGTCTTGGACAACAGCTCTGCGGCAGGATGGAGCATGGCCAACACACAGGACAGAAAGTCAGTAGGTTTGGAACTAAAAAAGTTAGGATGAAGGGTGAAATTGAGTGAGGAGGTCACAATGGACCTGTGTTAAAATTCATATTTGAAAGTGACAGGAAAGGGAAGGGAAAACTCAGATAACGAATTTGGTTAACCATGAAGGTTTGAAAAAGTCCAGAGAAATCACAAGGCAAAGGTAAGCAGCCATGTGGAAAGGCAGGCTGGAGGCCAGGAAGTCCTGAAAAACACTTCCAAAGAATTATCCCGGGGTGTGCCTGCGTGTTTTGTTGTCTAGTTTGTGTTAGCAATTGGATATAGGATTTCCTTGGCCCAAAAGAATATATTAGTCGAAGAGAGGTCAGAGACCAGCAGAGAAAACCTGCTGCCACCCCTGGTACAGCTGCTTCTCCATAGACCTCAGGACGAGCACGCACGCTATATCCACAGACCATCCACAGGTTTAGAAAACATCCTAGAAGTTTCCCAGGTTTCTCACTTCCCCCTGCATTATGCTTCCTTCAAAGGTCTCAATTTTTCTGCTTAGATGTTTAGACCACAGGTTAACCTGTTTTTTAAAATCTTTACGAGATTGCTATCTCCCAGTGAATGCTCATTTTTTTCCAAAAAGAAAATAAGGTTATTTGACTTATAAAATATGAGACTGCTTATGCAGCAACGGGACAACAGAGCAGCCCGGAGAGGTGTCCGCTGAGGGTGCTGCCAGTGCACTCAATGACCGGGTGACATCAGACCTGGAGCTTCAGGCAAGCTGGATGCAGGCTTCAGACATATTACCACTTACTCCCTATTGTGGGTCTTCAGGGACAATGAGGAAGGCCAAGGGTGTACCTTGTTGCACCTTTAAAAAGATGTGATTAAGCTGGGAAGCCTGCAAAACCAAAGGGTTTATGTTCCCTCTTTTGTTTCTAGAAACTATCAGAAAATGTTTTGAACTATCTGACTGTACAAAAATAGTCTGTTTCACCTGGCAGAGAGGTAGTTTTATATTGCACAATTACTAGTCCTTCCTAATTGAACTCAATCTTTGACCTAGAAAACACCACCACCTCAGCAAAATTAAATAAACAGAACCAAGAGAAAGCGCAGCAAAACAGCAAGGAAGGAAGAAAAAATCAAAGAAACACACTAAAAGAACACATTTTCAGAGCATAGTCTCAGAGTGTAAGATTTATTTAGGGTAAAATATAGTCAGCCAGAAGAGACTATTTCAAGTGGACGAATTAAATTATCTAACATGTAAATGAAGTCAAAAACCATAATTAATGTCTAAATTAAAATTGCAGGTATCAGCAATGTGCTAATCATGAACAGTGTAGTGATTCTAATCCAGGTGGACACTCTGTGATTTTACTTTTTAAATTGAAATGCAACATAGCTCAATATAAAATCATCAGAAAGAATAACATGATAATTATACAGTAATGTTTGTATTTGAAATAGGATATTGATCACTGGGATGATGCACATTTGGTATGCTCTAATGCATTTCAACATACCAAAATAGCATGATAGATCTGGGGTAATTATATAGAAGTTGACAGCACATTTATCACTGTTTGTGCTTATTTCACAACATTAGCATTTCCATGAATTATGACCATGTCATTTCATGTGTATACAAATGTTAAATCATTTATGGCAACAATTGACCATTAACTATAGCATATTCTGAGGGGGGTACCTATAAGACTTTCAATTAAAGGAATGAATTTGGTGTTTAGGTGGTGCAATTAATTTGACAGGCACATTGAAGTTTTAAAGGTGACTCATATATCATTCATTTTGTTGTTTTCATCTATAAAATGTTACTGAAGTGAGCTAAATAAGCATGTGGAAAGCATGAAGTATTTTTCAATCCAGAAATAGCCTCAATGTTGCAATACCTGTGTTGGAGAATATAAATTACCTCTTCTTTTGGAGAAATCGATCTACCACTCCACATTTAAAACCCATCTACCAAGAGATTTTGTTATCCAAGTTTCTAGGCAGCTAGTAAGATGATTAGTTACTAATTACTCTAGGACTGAAGTAGAGAAAGAAAACATGATAGAAAAAGAGAGCTACATAAAAAAAAAAAAAAAAAAAAAATGTCTGAGGCAGGAGAATGGCGTGAACCCGGGAGGCGGAGCTTGCAGTGAGCTGAGATCCGGCCAGTGCACTCCAGCCTGGGCCACAGAGCAAGACTCCATCTCAAAAAAATAATAAGAAGAAGAAAAATAAAAATGTATAAGCAAATAAAGGTTGAAGAGAATGAACAAAATCTAGAAGAGTACAGGAGAAAAGAAAAAGAACAGAGAATTAAATTCTGGAACACAGTTCTTCTTGAATTCAATTTAATTCAACAAGTATTTAAAGAGTATCTACTAAGGGTCATTTACCTTGAACTTGTTTGCCAAAATTAAAGTCTTCACTAAAAGATTCTTTTGATTCATCTCTTCCTAAGTAAGAGTTACTTCCTTAGCTCCTTGTTGCTAGATTATTTTAAGAGGCTCATAACCATTTTCTGGCTACACAGAGTTTCTCAACTCTTGCATTTCCTATGTATCAATGCCAGATTAATATATCCCTAATACCATCTTTGAAATTATTCTTCATTTCAAAACCTCTCAGTTCACTGCAAGAAAAATTCAATTCACTTCAACTCTTTGTACCTCATATTAGTTGGAGGCAGAAGCATATTGATATACTGCCTCTCAAACATTTTTTAAAAGCCCTAATTTTTAGTATGTGACAGTTAGTGGTATAAATACACCTACCATGGCTAATTTCAAACTACCATCTGACATCCTGAACTGAGAGTCAGGAAGAGACATGCATCATTGGCTCACTTGAGTCAGTATGAACCAGCTCCAATATACCACTGTTTGGAGGGTACAAATCAAAATAAAATATACCCTCTACCTTGTAATTAAATGGCTTAATCTAAAATGAGAATTCCTTTCTTGAAATTCGTAGGGCATGTATCCTCTCCATAGTTCACATGCTACCCTCATATGAGTATCATCATATTTACACCAACTGCATCTGAAAGTTTAGAGGTCATAGACTATATTCCATGCCTCTTTGTATAGTCAGCATCTGCAACGTAGCACAGTAACTTGTACACAGTAAGTCCTCCACAAATAAATGATAGGTGAGGATGAGAATAAATGAAATTCTGAAATTAGTTGCTCCATTTATTCAAGCTTCACAGCCCTGTCATGACTACCTACTTTTGTTTCAGGCTCTGCGTGAAATAAGACAACAACCTCATCTGTGTTATATGCTACTCAGTATTTCCCTGACTCTAGCTGCTGAATCACCATTTTCATTAAGTGACCTGGGTTCCACTCTAGAGATATCGTATGTGCATTAGCCAGTATTTGCTAGGTCATACTGCGTAACAATGTCCCCCACAAATCTCAGCAACTTCCAAAAAACGTTATTGTGTCAGCTGCAGGTCCAGTGTGGTTTTGTTCCAATTACAGATAGCCTGTATCTCTACTCTACTGTCTTTTCACATCATCCAGGCTGAAGCAGCCTCCATGTGCAATGGACTGTTCTTATGTCACAGGGGAAGAGTAAAATGACTGGTCCTTGCACAATGGTGCCTGAAGCTTCTTCCTGGACAGGGCCAATGTCACATCTACTCATATGCTGTTAATCAAAATGAATCACACAAGCCACATTTGACTATTCCTACAGAAGGCATCAAAAGTCACAAACAATGGGTTGAGATGTGCTATTCTCTTAACAGAGGAGGCAGGTAAATAATTTGAAAACAAAAATATGGTCTACCTCATTGGCCAAGCCCACTGATTACCTAATCACCCTTGTTAGGACTATATCCCCCTTCAGATAATGGAGGAGGCTCTAGAAACAAACCAAAAGCTCAGTGAGAGGCTCTCCTGGGTTTCCCCCAGCAATGAAATTTCAAACAAATCTGAATTAAGACATAGACTTTGTTTACAAACCCAATACTTATTTTTCATTAGACTGTGTAGGGATGTTCCAGAATAGAAGAGCTAGCAATGGGTTTTACACAGGAGCTGTGCATAGGACTTGGACTCAAGGCCTGCTCTTCAGCCCAATGAGATATGAGTTTGTTCATAAAAATGTAGGATCTCTTAGAGCTCCCCATTCAGGACTTGAAAATAAAGCTGCAACAATATTATCAACTGGGGATTGAGCAAGAAAGCCAATCAAGAGGAGCTGCAGTAGAAGCCAGAAGGCACGGCGCCAGACCTCAATGCTAAAAATCTATCCAAAAGAATCGATCTTTTCATAGTGGTTCAATGGCATTACCTTCATTTAAGTGACAGTTCTTCTCAGTCTATAGAAGGCTGGAGAGAAGAACAGAATCACACTAGAGCTCAGTTAAGAAGTGGGCCAACCTTGGCCAGTCATGGTGGCTCACGCCTATAATCCCAGCATTTTGGCAGGCCGAGATGGGCGGATTACTTGAGGTCAGGAGCTCGAGATCCGCCTGGCCAACATGGTGAAACTCCATGACAATACAAAACTTGTCAGGGTATGGTGCACATGCCTGTAATCCCAGCTACTCCAGAGGCTGAGGCAGTAGAATTGCTTGAACCTGGGAGGTGAAAGTTTCAGTGAGCCGAGATCACACCATTGCACTATGCACTTCAGCCTAGGTGACAGAGTGAGACTCCGTCTCAAAAAAAAAAAAAAAAAAAAAAGAAGTGGGCCAACCACATGATGGCTGCTGGGGCCACCAATTCATAAGGAAAGCTAACATGTCACTGGACTGCATCAGAAATACAGTGCCAAATTTTCGGGGCTCCACGTACACCTTTTAATAACTGGCAAAATGTAAATTGCTTCTACTTCTTTCAAAGTCAAGAGCTTTAATTAAATGTGAAAAGAAGACACCCATCACACTTGGTGTCTGAGGCCACTCCTTTCTGGTGAGTATTTCAACAATATGCTATGCTATAATCTCAACAGAGTCACTCTCAGAAATAGCTAGAATTCTGAGGTCAGGTAGGAGACAGCACAGGCTGCCTACAGAAATGAAGGGCTGCTTTAATTTTACAAATGTGTATGGTACCAGGTGACTCCCAAGAAGTTATTAGGATCAAAACAATTACACACAATAAATCCTAACATAAACAAAATGATAGCTAAAAGTTATCATTACATAAAATATATATAATTCCTTGTTTTGAAGTTTAAAAATGTTTATAACTTTTATTAGTGGAAATTTAGTTTTGACTTTTGAAAGCAAATTTAGTTGGATTTAGTTCACCTAAGTACTGAACAAATATTTAAAGAACAAAAGCTTGAAAAAGAACTACCTGGATACCTTTATCTCAATGGAGTCCTACGTCTCATTCGTAGGCCAGCAAGTATTTTTGCATATTCAGCCAACTCTGCAGAAACTCCAATACTCCTCAGATTTCTCTAACATGTTTCTGGAAATCATAAGCACAGTCTCTGGTGTGCTCTGTGACTCAGCCCTCCTGCTTGACACATGGTATAGGCCATTTTATTCCTCCCCTGTCTCTGCTGTCTATGGATCCAGTTTCCTGTCTCTGCCAAGACAAAAGCAGGATATCTACTGCTGGTGCCCTCCAAAAGCACGACCCTCCATACCTGCCAAGCACTGCTGAGAATGCCAATCCCTTCCAAGGTCCCCATCAGGCTGCCAGTGGCCCATGTCAAGGAAACTGACATTTATGCAGAGGACAATTGTGCCTGATGTTCTGAGCCCTGTTATCTATGCTAAATTCCTCGTCTCTTGCCCTAACAAAAGCTGCTGGCACTGTCTTCTGTTGTGCAATGTTCTGGCATGGATGCTGCTGATGACATTCTCAGTGGCCCAACCCTTTTAGTATTTCCTTGGTCATCCATTGTTCCTCTGTTCCTGCAATTTGTGACATGAGTCCACCACGGGTCTGGCCAGAAGATGCTGAAGTAGTGGATACCATGTATTCCAGAGTCACTTCCTATCATCATTGAACTTGGCTGTACCCTTTCATTTACCCGTAGGTGGATGTTTGCCCAACTCATGTAAACAGTAGCTCAAATACTGATCCAGCCTAAGAATGGGGACTGGAGTGCCAGAGCTGAAGGCAGAGATACCATTCAAGGTCCCCTGGAATGGAATCTGTTTTCTCCCCGCATTGGGGAGGTGACTGTGCAGATGCTGAACCAGTGAGGCCAGATTATGGTAAACTCTCCTTTAAAAGAATGTGGGCAGATGGTTAGTGTACATTTTTCTGGAATAGAAATATAGGCCTGACTACTGAAGGGCAGGTATAGAAGAAAGTGGCTTCTTTTTGAACTCTGTTATATTCATCCTGTACTGAACATGCTATAGGCAGCAGTATTCCTTTTAGGAGACCATGGACAAAGAAATGCCACCCACAAATCTACTGCCTCTGCTCCTGCTGCTGTCAGTATCATCAGCAACATAAATCAGGAACAGAAGCATGCTGGTGTGTGACCTCTTCCTTCCAATCTGACCCACAGTGGCTATGCTAAGAGAAGACAGCAGCTTCCCAGGTAAAGGCAGAATTGGGAACCAAGAGGACAGTCAAAAGCATCAGTTCCAAGAATATAAGCACAGGCTAACCCAAGTCTAAAGCAACAGCTTTGTAACTTGCCAGTGTGATAAGCCCTCCACAGCCCCTCTGAGCTTGGTGGCTCAGCCGCAGAACCTCTCAGATGGGAGACTGTCCTTCAAACAGCCTGGCAGAAATGCTGCTCCATTGTTTTTGTAGAGAATGAATCCATGCACAGAAACATCCATGCACGTTTCCCCACCCTTGCAAATGGGGCCATTAAACAACTCTGCCCAATGGACAATGACAGAAGAGACTCGTGTTCCACCTGAGCTAAGTATTTAAGAGCAGATGACCGGCTCTCCAGCTCTCTTCACCTCTGCCATGGTGACTGCGAGGGGTAGAAAATGAGATGCTCTTGCTTCCTTGTGTCTGGGTGAAGAGTGGCTGTGTGATGCCTGACCCCCACCAGCTACAACTGGTGAAGTGAGTAAAACATAATCCTTCATTGTGTTGAGTTGTTATGATTTGGGGATTTATTTTTTACAGCTTTCTATCTGATATGCTTTGGCTGTGTCCCTACTCAAATCTCACCTTGAATTGTAATAATCCCCATGTGTCAAGGGTGGGGCCAGGTGGAGATAATTGAATCATGGGTGCAGTTTTCCCCATCCTGTTCTCATGGTAGTGAATAAGTGTCATGAGATCTGATGGTTTTATAAACGGGAGTTCCTCTGCACAAGCTCTGTTGCCTGCCCGCATGTAAGACATGACTTTGCTCCTCATTCACCTTCTGCCATGATGGTGAGGCCTTTCCAGCCATGTGGAACTGTGAGTCAATTAAATCTCTTTCCTTTATAAATTACCCAGTCTTGGGTATGTCTTAATGAGCAGCATGAGAACAGACTAATACACTATCTTTTCTAACACACTTACATTTGACTCAAGAGATCTTGTCAGCCTTGTAATCAACACATTTATTTCCCAGGCTCTTTTGTTCTTTGCTTGATACCCCATTCCTACTTGCTTGTTGATTCTTTGGATCTTCCCTATTTTAGAGGATATCTATACTCAGAATATGAACTTGACTCCGCTTAGCTAGTACGCACTCTTGAAGCCAAAACCAAGGGACTCAGAGGGTTAAAATAAAGAGGAGTCGCAGAAGCAATTCTCCCAGACATTTTCTGCAGAGGCAGAGAACATTTTTAGGGAGACTCATTCTTCTTCCATACATAAGTACTCTCACAGTGATCTCTGTTTAATCTCAAACCACAACCTTCATTATATATTCAAAAAGACAACACATTTTTGTGTTAAAATTGTAATCACAATGGCCTTCATTTTCCAAGCTACGTTTGACTACTTTTCCAGAGACAGAGCATCACCCAATTCTTATGTATGTGTAACTTCTACTAGAATCAACGTTATTACAACAAATAGAATCTAATTGATACTGTCCATGCCCCGTGTTTAAAAACAGGAAATAGAAACTTTCCCACTTCTATCTAAATGTCATGTATACATTACATTGGATGGATAGCTGTGGTGAGAAAAAATAACGGTTATGGATGAAAAGCTGTCCTGTACTCCTCTCTCACCATTTGAAAGGCATCTAAAATATATTTATGAGATACATTAAAGAGCTTATTTTGCTAGTGTCCGACTCTAAATGGACCATTTCCAGGGTTCTTAGGGTGTATTTTTATAACAGTATCAATTTATTATAAAGGTCAATATTTTTTTCTCTTTCAAATTCTTTCAAGTGGGTTTTCTAAAGTCCATTTTCTGAAGTATTTAAAATTCTAATAAACCATTGAAAAATTACCAAGAAGGTCCTGTGGGATTCTGTTTTTCTAAATCATACTATCTGATGCAACATGAACCTCGGTTACAGTAAAATATCATTAAGAAAAGGTCAGCTCTGGAAAACAAAGAACAAAGCCAAAAAGCATCAGGCATCTTGGAAACACAGGAGTCAACAGAACTTATTCAATGCAGTCTTTCAGAGCAGGAAGCTTGAAGTCCTAAAGTGTTTGCTTTCCAGGGAAATGAGAACAGCTATCCCAGAGCTATGGCAAATGAGGTATTCTCTCTCCTCCCATTATGATCAAATCAGTTGATTGATTTCTTCCTCTAATACTGTGTCTCTTGAAGAGGAAAGGAGCTTTTCATTGTCAAGAACTGCTTCTTGGTGATCTTTGCAACAACAAATCCTATTCTGATATGTAGGGCTTGAATACAAAGATTTGTTGAATGAATAAATGAGTATCTTCTGAGTCCTAAGACAAGTATAAAAGTAAAAAATTCTATTGATCAGATCACTCATTTGCAAGACACCATTAATTGATTTGATGCCTCTTCCACCAAGTTTTCCAAACAGAAAATCTACTTTGACATTGAGAAAGCACAGGTGGAGTTTTCACCATATACCCAGACCTCAACCCTCTACTAAGAAGTGGTAGAGGGAAGAGGGAAAGGGTCAAGGGAAAGAACAATTTGTTGGCTGGCTGTGCCTGAGTATAGAGCTCTCTCTACAATGAGCCTGACTGGGTGTGCTCTCTCTTCTTGGCAAGTTTTCTTTGAAGCCGCACTTGGAAGAAAATTCGTCTTGAAGGCATTCTACCCAGATTAGCGGAACTCTAGATTTTGATGTCAATGATTATTTTTACCTCTTATCACCTAGCTTGCTCTCCCACGGAGGGATAAGATTCCTGGGTGCACTTAGGATGAAAGGGGCAATGCTTACATGTTTGGAGAACATGAGTATGTCTCTAGCCTGGATTAAAGCATCCACCTTGCCATCCAGCAATAATCACTAATCACATTGCAGTTTGGATTCAAAATCCCAGCTAACACCTTGGTGTTCCTTTTCCTGGTCTTGTCCTTAATGCATGTTTTTTGTTTGTTTGTTTGTTTGTTTTCCTCAGAAGCCTTGCAGAAGAAGTAGCCTCTGCATAATAGAGTTTGTATATGCCCCTGTCTCTCTCTATATATAGAAAAGTCTATTTCCACAACAGTCCTCTTAATAAGTTAATGGATCTAAGTTATAGATCTGTTTTACCTCTGACAACATAGGTAGCAGCATAGCAGCATTGCTTTATATCTACACAAACCAACAGAAGTAATGATATAAAGAAGCACAACGGTTGAAAATCTGACTCATCATTTTGAGCAAGGAAATTATAGTCTCTCTTCTCTGATTTTTAAAAAAAAATGAATATTAGAAATTTTAGAAAAAGATGATTAATGTTAATTCAGCGTAAGTTGTACAACGAAGAATAGGAAAACCTTGACATTTTCATCTAGTTTAAAAATATGAGAAATGTTGCTTGTCGTATATATACTTATATAGTATATGTTTGTGTAGAATACATATACATCTGTTTATTTATTTATTCAGGTTAACCTTGTCCATGATAAAAGTTTAGCTTGTAAAACTTACCTGTCATGCCTATCTCAGCAAGAAAACAATGAAGACATTTGTTTTCAACCTCTGCTTACGGTACCTTCTGAACAGTCATAGTTGTGTTCCAGTATCATGCTTCTGAACTGATGCCACCTGGACAGCTACCAATTAGGAAACATAAAGGGCAATAGCTAAATCATTGTGGCCAAATAAACCTGCACAGAAAGAGCCTCTTGGGAATTTTATACTGACAAGACCATCTTACCACTGGAAAACAGATTTTTGTAGACAGGCCCCTGAGTCCACTTTAGCTCAGTATGGGGTCAACGTGAAGCATACCTAATCAATTGAGAAAAGAGCACTTGATTCCCAAGGTAA
This sequence comes from Piliocolobus tephrosceles, assembly GCF_002776525.5. NCBI lineage: Eukaryota > Metazoa > Chordata > Mammalia > Primates > Cercopithecidae > Piliocolobus > Piliocolobus tephrosceles. The sequence goes on along the minus strand of NC_045441.1, from coordinate 125,475,884 downwards.
GATAACTACAGCAAACCCCTACCTTCACTCTACCTGCAGAAGCCAACAGCAATTGTACCTTCCATGTATAGTCTAAAATTCACTTCCCTGCTACCACTGTGTAGAGATACTGCATATTAAACCAATCCCAATCTTCTAGATAGTGAGTTGAGAAAGTTGGTCCGGTTCCTTGGATTTAGATCAGAACATGAACTTTCACCAAAACACAGGTGGCCACTAACTACCTCTGTCACTACAAGCAAATTGCCCAGCCCCTCTAAGCTTCAGTTCTTTCCTACATAAAATGGCTACCTTATGGACTTCCTTGACTGGCTTCCAGAGCTGCTATGAGGGTTAAAGCAGTGATTTTCGAGCTTTAGCATGATGCATCCATCAGAATTACCTGGAGGGCTCTTTAAAACACAGATTGTTGGACCCAGAGGCTCTCATTTACTAGATCTGGGTTACGTAAGCTGAGAACATGCATTTCTAACAAGTTCCTAGATGATGCTGATGCTGTTGGTCAGGAGATCACAGGCTGAGAACTGCAGAATCAAAGGAAATGAGGTGGATTTCATTCTGTATCAGGCAAACTCCAGCACATGTGCTTCAAGTCCCATCTTGCCCTGTCTTCCCAAAGTTCCTTCATCCTAAAAATATCCTTGTCCCGTCCTCAGTTAACTGCTATCATTGATAAGTATCTGATTCATCTCTGTATTCTCTGAGCCTACAATAAGGGCTGACCCCTCTGTTAGGCACTCAATAATAAATACATAAAAATCAGTGAAATGAAGAAATATGGTTAAAAGTATTTTGAAACAGTAAAACACTACTCACACATGAGGGACTTCTATTAGTTATGGAATAGACTAAGTTATATAACAGATACTCAAAAATAGAGTGAGCCACCTAGGATGAGGTGCTCAAGAGTTCATTCAAGAATCCAAGTGTCGGCCGGGCGCGGTGGCTCACTCCTGTAACCCAGCACTTTGGGTGGCCAAGGTGGGTGAATCACTACTAAAAATACAAAAAATAGCCAGGCATGGTGGTACACACCTATAATCCCAGCTGCTTGGGAGGCTGAGGCAGGAGAATCACTTGAACCCAGGAGGCAGAGATTGTGGTGAGCTGAGATCACGCCACTGCACTCTAGCCCAGGCAACAGAGTGAGACTCCATCTCAAAAAATAAAAAAAGAATCCAAGTGCCTTCTAACATGTTGCTCTGCCATCTTCTGGGATGCTGTCCTCATCCACATGGTAAAAACAATTCAGGACCACGACCATATTCCAGGGCCATTGGGAAGGGAATAGGAACTCATCACAAGGGAGATGATCCCAAATTTAAACTCATCACCTTGGGCATCGTTGGGCTACACTTTGAAACATAACCATGTATAGCTGCAGGGGAAGCTGGAAAGTCTCCATATAGTCATTCTTGGAAGTATCTGCCATGGGGGATACTGTTCAGCCACCCAATTTTCTATGTATATCCCCAAACATAGAACACTCTCAATCCTCCTATTCTAAACTTAAGCACTACAGAGTCATCCTGTTTCTGTTTCTAGCTCAAAAGCCAGGGTCTCTGACTTGTGCTTAAGAAAGTGAAAAAGGAATTTCAGAGGAAGAAGTTCATATTTAAGAAGTTCCACATATCACTTTTCATATGCCATTGGCCTGAATTCAGGAAAGCTCTCAGCAAAGAAGGCTGGAAAATATACAGTTTCCAGCTGTGGGTCACGTGCTTAGCTAAATCCCAGGCTTTTAAATGAATTTTTCCTACAAAGTAATTTGGAGAAGACTCACTTTTTAAAGATAAATTGAATTGCAGTTAATTTCTATATCACATATGCAGATACATGACATTCGTCTGTTCAGCTCTCACGTTGCCTTGTTCATTGTAGATGATGAATATATGCTTGGTGATTTTTTTCAAAATAGGAAAGTAATAGCAGCACAAGCAACTGGAAGCCAGATGTGTAGACCAGAAAAAGTTCACACTTTTAAAATAATTCACTATTACTTGAATATATCAATATATTTTATTACTTGAGCATTACATAGATAAAATGACATTTTAATTTAGTTAAATTTGTGTAACACAGATTTTAGTATCATTGTGAACATGTATGGATATATTTTATGATATATTACAAGGTGCAAAAAAGATGCTGTATTATCATTAACCATAAAGCTACCTTTTGTAATCCAATAGGTTTCAAAGCTATTTAAAAACAGAAGAGACAGAATTATTCTTCTGATGATTTGCATGATAAATATATGCCAATAATATCTACAAATAGGTGGAAATGGTTATCATTTATTTAGCAACCATAAAGAATATTCTGATTTGTGTGTTATTTTCTAGACCTCTCAACAATTCTACAAAGGGGGTAAATTTATCCTTATTCTGAAAATAACAAAGTAAAGTTCAGAGAGATTAGGTAACTTATTTTTTGACACTGAAATACCAGATGTTTGGTAATAAAAATACTTTTGTTGCGTGTATAATGAATGTGTGGATTATACATAGGTATGGACTCACCTAATCAAACATTTGAGAAATAAAGATTTCAAGAATAAAATCAATCTTTTTCTCTTACTGAAGTGTATGATGCACAGGGCTGGTAACTTTGATTGTTATTGAGAAAGAGATCTGCCATGGTATTATGCTTCCCTGATTTAACTAAATTTTTCTTTATAACTGAGGGCATTTACCACTAAAACAATGGTGTTCTAAAGAGCTTAGATGTTTATGTATTGCCTGAAGTCAAGATTCTCCCTTTGGATATGACAATTACTTCCATCACAACCAATTGAGAAATGAATTATAGAAGCAAAATTGTTTCTAAATTAATGGTTGTTAAAAGTTTCCTAGGGAGTTGTCAGACAACTCTAAACATTTTTATGTTTCCTATCAATTTCCAAGATGTAAAAATGGCAAACTCAACTGCAAAGAAAGTAAAAGGAGCCATCATAAATAAATTAGATTTTCCCAACTAGACATGCAGCAAATTACTAAATTGCATAAAAGAACGGAAAGCAAGACATGGTAATGTAGTAGCTATTATTTTACACAAGCACGAGTTTTGTGAATTCAGACAGCATGGCTTAATGGGCAACATAGGTTCCCTAAAGTGACTGCATCTGGGATGTCCTTTCATATAACATCATTATCCTCAGAACCACAGGTCCCATCACTAACCTGATGTGAGATAAACATTTACATACTCATCCCTCTACAGAAATCAAACAGATCACAACTGATCAAAATATACTCACTCACACACACACATGCGTACAACCTTCTTGATCTAGGCTTCTCTACTTTGCAATTGTAGAAGATTAAGTGTTCCCTTTCGTAAAGTAGCTAATGTTCAGAGTGGGTGGCAATTCAGTAATTCTCAACGGATATTAGGGAATGGAATTGTCCTCAAGCCATTGACAATCATTATGGTTGAATGCACTTGTACAAACTGTACCCATGCCCATGTTTCAGACGTCGCCTTGTCATGACTCATGCCACCCCAATGTCTAAGCATGTGCTGTTATTGTTGCTACAAATAACAATATATTTTTATATTTTGCTGTTATTGTTGCTACAAATAACAATATAATTTTTATATTTTGCTGTTATTGTTGCTACAAATAACAATAATCCTATGGAGGAGGAATTGAAGGGGGGAATTATGAATAGTAAGAGCCAGGTATTAACTAAAGAAAATAGATCAATCCATAGAGTGCAATTAAGATGTGGGAATTAAGCAAAAGAAATAGAAAGGATGCAGTTTAATTAACATTTGATGCACGAGGCCTGGCGCAGTGGCTCATGCCTATAATCCCAACACTTTGGGAGGCCTAGGTGGGTGGATCACTTGAGGTCAGAAGTTCAAGACCAGCCTGACCAACATGGTGAACTCCTGTCTCTAATAAAAATACAAAAAAATCAGCTGGACTTGGTCACACGTGTGTGTAATCCCAGTTTCTCAGGAAGCTGAGGCATGAGAATCACTTGAACCCAGGAGGCGGAGGTTGTAGTGAGCCAAGATCATGCCACTACACTCCAGCCTGGGCAACAGAATGAGATTCCATCTCAAAAAAAAAAAAAAAAAAAGAAGAAGATTTGATGCATGCTGCTGGGACTGCAGTTTATGCACTCCTAGACTCACCAATCAGAAGGGTCCTGAAGACTCTGAAGATGAAGGCACAGAGCCTACAGCAGCCAGTGTGAGAAGGCATAAAGTTATAGTTATTATTAAATCCATGGAGGTATGTACAATTAATATTTTATGTTTGATAATTATACCCACAATTATTATCTTATAATGAGTTAATGATTAGCAATAACAAGTTAAAGAATGATTTATGGTGATAAATAATACACAAATTGAAACAAAATTCTATAAGAATGACTGGGATACATAAAAATTTTTAAAGTGAGTACATTTCTGGATCTGTGCCCCAACCACAAACCATGATTGAGGGAGGATTCTGTGTACTTGGTGCTTAACATAGCACCTGACACCTACTAGATACTCAGTAATCATTGGCTCAAATATATGCCAGCACGATGAGTACATGACCATTTGGATAGCTAATGAGAAATACAGTCACTTAACAGAGCTTGGAAACCCAACTGAGGTCCCATTTTCTGGAAAGTGGAAGCTGACAAAACCGGCAGTAAAAATGGAGAAGCTTCCTAAAGTTTTTCAATCTCCTATTGGCCCAACTCAGAATTCTCAAGTGAGAATAAAGGGTAAGGCTTTAGGGAACATTTGGCAACGTCACCACTGTGATGGGAAGAGGATGTTACTGGGTAGAGTAAGTAGAGGCTGGAGATGTTGCTAAACATTCCACAGTGCACAGGTGCCTACAACAGTCATTACCAAATCCAAAATGTCAATAGTGCCAAAGTTGGGAAATTCTGGCCTGAATAGGTTTCTCTGCTCATGTGATTTCTTTCTACCCTTGTTTTTCTGGCAAACTCCTATGTATCCTTCAAAGCCCAACTCAGCTGTTATCTCTCCCTCTAAAGCTTAGCCTTCCTCCTCCATATCTCAAGAGAGAATTACGCATATCTTTACCTGGAACTTATGTTCCCTAAGCAGACTTTACCTATTTCTATTATTATACTTATCACAAATCATTGTTCTTTGTCATTGTAGTTAGGTATTACTTCAGCTGAACTGAAATAATAAAAATTAGCTACTATGAATTAAGCATTTACTACTTGCAAGACATTTTGCTAAATGGTTTAATCTCTTTTAATGCATGCACAAGAAAACATGAGGTAGCTGTTATTATCTCCATTTTACAAACGAGGAAAATGAAGTTTAGAGGGGTTAAGAAACAGACGTAAGGTAATAGTTTCCACAACTAGAAAGTAGCAGAACTAAGATCCAGGCCAGAGGTCAAACCAGCTGTAATGTCTGTCTGCCAAGTACAGTAGAAAGAACTATTTGATGGGAAATAACCATTTTCACACTTTTGAAACAGAGAAGTTGAAAAGAATCATGGCCATTATGTGGACCCCCCCATTGAGATGAGCAGGGGTATCAGAAACAGGCCTATATGTTGGGCTTGACAGCAGATACCCAAGGAAGGTCAATCAAACAGAGTATACAAATGGTATAGAAATATTTGGTGAAAATCCCAGCACACAGGAAGAGAGAAGTTAAAATGATGTGGCCGTTCAATACATGGATGAAATGAAAGAATGGTTAAATGCATGCTTGTGGTCAAGTGTTTTAGCATGTACTGAAAGCCCTGCAACAGGCCATCTGAGGGCTGAGGCTCAGTCTGAAGCACAGGGAGCTAGAATATCCAGGGTGGAGAAATCTGTTGACAGCCTGTAATTTAGAAACAGGAGAGGGTCTGGCAAAAGTAGTTCGGGACCCTGGATCAGGAGGAGGAAGCAGTGCCTAATTGTGTATGCCCAGGGATGGTGACCAGAGGGATGGGCAAGGATTGAAGCCTGGGACCAATTTTGAGTGTTATATTAGGGAGGGAGCATAACCAGAAATAACCTGGTTATTAAGCTGAAGCAGACTGAATTTAGGTGAGGCCAGGCAATGGGAACCGAGAGGAGAACTGAGCCCACAGGAGACTCAACCATGCAAGAAAGAAAGGGTAAAGCCTGGAGCCGGATCTGGGCTGATGACCATCTTGCCTTTAAACTAGAAGTGGTGGTATCAGTCTTGGACATAAAGTCAAAGTCCTCAAATGTTTCAGAAGAAAAAAACAACTTACAGATAGATACAGATTATATTATAAACAGAAAAAATAATTATATAGCCGGAGACAGAAAAGTTGTAAGGTAGGCGCAAAAGTGACTGTGGTCTTTACCATTACTTTTAAATTGCAAAAACTGCAATTACTTTTGCACCAACTTAATAACTTTTCCATCTCCAGCTTTGTGATTATTTTTCTATGTATAATATAATCTGTATCTATAAAGTGGGAAATTGATAAATATGGCAAAATAACATTCCCTCAAATGTAATGGAAATTTTTTTGTGCTATTGGGGCAACTTTTTTCAAAATTTGAAATCACTTCCAAAAAAAAGGTAATTTTTCTATTTCCGCCTTCCAGTGGTTTGACCAGGTTGATGGTATGGTAGCTCAAATTGATCCCACCATCAGAAAAAAAAAATTGGCCATTAATCCACACAGCTTCCTTAATTCGCTCCCTGTCTGTCATCTCCCTAGGACCACACAGGCAACAGACTCCCGTTGCTATTATAATAACACAGGTTAGGTCCATTAAACTGAACAATGGACACTTTCATTAACCAGAAGGCTGCTGGTTACCCAGGAAAAAACAAAATCCTCCCATGGTCTCCACCAAATAATCCCTTTGCTAATCTCCCAGTAGGAAATCTTCCTCAAATCTTTTTAAAAATTTCCTACTGAGAATTAGCTATGTGTGCTTGAAAATACAGAAGAGTGTACTCCAATTCCGTTCAATGTGACATTAAGGGGCACTTCTCAAGTTAAGAGCCTCTCTCTGCCCACGTGTTTGTAAGCACAAGCAAACAATCTGACCTCCTACCACAGAGGACTGAATCTGCCTATTTTACACATGGCCTGGTAACTGAACTTGTATTATGACACTAGAGGCAGTTATGGATGCTCTTAAGTGATACATTTTTCTAATCTTTCATCCAATGCATTTCCAGCCAACTCTAAGTAGAAAAGAGGAAAAAGCTGATTATGCATATCCAGTAACTAGAATCATTTAAGCTAAATTAACAGGGTCTATAAATAACTTTGTTCTTCCTTAAAAAAAAAAAAGAGAGAGAGAGATGGTGAGGTTAGCTAACAATCAGAGGAATGGCCTATTTTCCTCATCAAGTTGTCATAACCTGAGGAAATCTCAAATTAGTTTCAGGGAAAATGTAACAACCCAGTGCAGATGCTGTGTGCAGAATGGGGGCCTGTTAACCAGAATTCCCAGACAATCCATTTACCAGGACATTCATCGGCCCTTCTTCCCATAGCAACTAATATTGCATTATTCTGTTTCAATGTGATTTTCTAAATTTACCAGCAAATCAAAGCTTAGGTTTGGCATGTTGACGTCCTTGATTTTTCTACTTTGAGTAATTTGTAAACCCTGAAATAAAGAGCATTTCTCTCGGAACTTTTTGAAGAATATATCAGATGTCCTTAGATGTGACACCATAGATCCTAGGAGGCCTTATTATTATTATTATTATTATTATTATTATTATTAACTTCTCACTTGAGAAGCAGCCCTATTATTTTATGTACTAACCAGAAGGGAAAACATTGCTTTATTAAACTATGACACAGTGTAGTCTCACCACTTTGAATTGTATTATATGCAAATTGGAAAGCTCTCTGTTAGGTATTTAGATACTTATTTTTATAATTTATTACCATTGTACACACAAGAAACAGAACCATAAATGAAATACATTGGTTAATGCAGTAGTCCCCAACCTTTCTGGCATCAGGGATCAGTTTCATGGAAGACAATGTTTCCATACACTGGGAAGTGGGGGATATTTTTTAGATGATTCAAGGGCATTACCTTTACTGCGCACTTTATTTCTATTGTTATTACATTGTAACATACAACGAAATAATTACACAACTCACCATAATGTAGAATCAGTGGGAACCCTGAACTTGTTTTCCCACAACTGTTAATAAACTATCCCACCTGGGGGTGATGGGAGATAGTCACAGATCACCAGGCAATTGATTCTCACAGGAGCACACAACCTAGATCCCTCACATGCACACTTCACAACAGGGTTTGCATTCCTATGAGAATTTAATGTTGTCACTGATCTAACAGGGGGCAGAGCTCAGGCGATAATATGAGCAATGGGGAACAGCTATAAATACAGATGAAATTTCGCTCACTGGCCCGCCATTCACCTGCTGCTGTGCAGCCTGGTTCCTAACAGGCCACGGATCAGTGCCAGTCCATGGCCCACAGGTTGGGAACCTCAGGTTAATGTATATTCCTAAAACTTCATGATCATAGTTTGACACTTTTGTGATTACTTTCGAACTCAGTATCATTAATGTCTATATTGTTGATACAATATTCCTTTTAAAACTTTACAAAAAGAACTAAAATCCTTTGGGGCTAAGCCTTGAGCAATCACCAAGAGCTAGAATAGCCCCCTTTCTCTGCAATCATTTGGTTCCTAGGAGCTAAGGGAGTGTCCCACTGTTTTCTCCAGGATTTTTTTCTGAACAGCTGTCAATCATTCTACAACTTTTTATGATGCTTTTGCTTTTTTCACAACTCAGGCAATGTCAGTTGTACCACACTGGCCTAGCCATCAGCAATTGCTCAATGGTATTTATTGTAAAATATAACCTAACACAGAGATGTTAAAATTTGCACCTTAGAATCCATCAAATATAGCATATCATCATTGAACTATCTTAGTTGGAAATTTGTTTCCTGAATTGCGAAGTCTCACTCTTCTGGATTCTCACCTCAATTGAGAATTGAAACCCAGAGTTTTTCTATCCTGGCTTCTTGGCAGCTGTCTTGAGTTGTTTGGGAGATTTTTTCAGGAAGCTTCCACCCCTAAATTTGTTATCTAAAATTTGAAGAAGATATTCATTTGGTTAAGTCTCAAGCTACCTGTGGATAATTTACAGCTTGGAAGTAGTCTCATAAGATATTTTCCAGAGGTTGATGAAGTGTACAAGGGAAACGAAGTTTCACAGTGTGAGTGCATGGTCAGAGCAAGTCTAGATTGCAACCTCTCAGCCTCCCCACCCCCAGGAGATCGGGCATCCACATGAGATACTGCTATGTGGAGGTGAGGCAAACAGCAAATGCAACTCTAGGCACAGAAAGAGACATGGGGAGAAATTGGGTAGTACGTAAAACAGTCTGCTTCATGTATTCCTTCAACCAGTCAATCAATCAGACAGCAAATATTTATAAAACCTTTAATGAATGTCAGATGTGTAAACTTTGTGTGCTTCCTCCAAGTTTGACCCATATTTGTCTTGCATCAAAAACACAGACTGCTGCCCCAATACTCCATGGTAACTATTCTTTCTTACAAATCTTATGTTTTGATGCTTTAAGTATAGAAAGACTAAAATAGCCTATGATCAAATATTGTCCCCCATCCCTCACCTACATCAACAAAACATTTATTAGAACAAATTATTATACATACCAGAATGCACAGTATACCCGTGTTTATTCAGTCCTAGCTTTCAAGGTGTTTAAACCTGCAGTTTTCAGAATTTTAGTGGCATTGCAAGCTTTCAACCAAATTAAATTTGCATCATAATACATTTAGATCTTCCACTACAGGCAAACACAGCTTATATTAATAGGAATTAAGGTTATTCATCCAAACAACTGAAAATTGCCCCGGTTTAACCCTAAGACTTTGATGGGTATCCTTTCATCTAGTTATTTCTTTTAGAAATGACCCAGCACTGAAAAATCAGGCACTTTGTTATTTTTCTTCAGCCAGCCCAGAAACTAGGTTACTGCTTGCCAAGCACCAAATGAGAAACACCCACTGATTTTTTTTTTTTTTTTTTTTTTTTTTTTTAAGGAATGCTTCTTGCTTCCCTTCAGTGTAGTTGTATAAATCACTGGTGCTGTGCTGGATATAGGCCACCTCTATGGCCTGCTGAACAAGTGATTAGACGCAGCATAGGGTGTGTTGGGTTTGCTGTGAAGTGAGCCCCTGCTCACTGTGCGAGTGAAGAAACTGTGATGTGTCTGTTCTGCTCTCCTGCACTCTGGCCATTTGTTAACTTGCTAAGGCCTGCATTCATGTCATTTTATTGTTTTAGGCCCTGGTCAGACACCCATGCTTGCTGCCTGCTTGGCTACCATGCATGGTTGACAATCAGGCCCTTCTCTGACCCCCAGTCATCTCTTTGAAGTCCTCTCCATGTAGCTTCTCAGAATCATTTTTGCCTTGAAGTCCTCTCTGTTTCATTTTGTTATATTGAAACAGTCTAAAATAGTTAAATGAGTACTCAGTTTATTTGTGTTTGAAGCAATCATTAAAAGTTCTATCTGCACTTACAACTGGAAGTTTTAAAATATCCTATGGACAGTCATTGTTTTTAATTTAATTTTTGTTTTCAAATATTCTAGACCTAGAAACTGGAGGACAGGATCCTTGGTTGGTGGAGGAGGCTGACAGAGTAGGAATGTGGACAGTACTGCCCAGAGACTGCCACTAGGTGGGCTCTTGGTGATCCACACACTCAGGATGCTCACCAACTTGGGAGAGACTGAGATGCCCACTTCTATTGACCTTAGAAAGCTAAGGTTGACCTCTCAGTGAGTTGACAGGATCCCATCAAGGTAGTTGAGGCAAGTAGTCAATTACTACAGTCATTTTTATGGCAAAGATAAAGACAGGATATATTTCCCAGGCTGTTTAAAAACTAAAATCAACAAAGGTGTGCTAACCTTTGACCAATATCCACATATACAAAGTAGTCTTGAGGTACATTAATTATGATCTCATCAACCTGGGGAATTGTTAAATAAGATTACAAAGTTTTTGACAAGCATTCTCACCTAGCAGTTTTTGCAGTAATCATCCTATTCATTTGATGCTAAAGAAATGGCCGGACAAAGGTACTTGGTACCACATCCTAAGGATTATTTGCCAACTGCTGGGTTCTGTGTGCAAAGGCTTATAATCAAGAAATTAAATTCCTTTGACAAAAGAGAAGATATAAAAATGCTCCTAGAGTAAATACCCACACTGAGAGCTCATATCTAAATCCTGCAAGGCTGGCTGAGTTCTAATTTTATTCTCTTCTACTACCTTTAAAGTGGGGCAGGGGGCATTTATTATTTCAGTTTATGTGCAAACTGTAATTCCAATATGAAATCAAGTAAAGCCATTTAAAAATCAAAGTTAATGTTAACAAGATGATCTATTTCATCCCGCCTAATAGAAGCTAATGAATCATTGTGAATTTATTGTGGTAGAAAGACAGTGGATGCTGGCAATTATACTGATGAGCAGAAATCCTCACAAGTGGGCACTTTAACGCAATTATTTTCCATTTGGTTCTAAAAAAGCCTCTGAGTACAACTAAGCTTTGATTACCTGGCTCCTGAAAATATACACTCTCAGAGGGGTATTTGCAATGATTATTTTAGTGGAAAGAAAGTAAACAGCTACTGTTTGTGAAAGCTCAGTTGTGAGCCTCTTTAAAGTTTAAAATATGAATTGTGCAAAAGATGAAGCTCTGGCTTAATGGACTAGCATATTATTACATTATGTTCCCAACTGGAAAGAATCAATAACTTACTGGGTACCTGAGTATTAGAGAGCTGATTGAAATACATTTTCTCAAGAACAAACCTCTTCAAACTCAAAAGCCAATGTCATTTTTGCTAGCAGGCTATCCAGTCACAAGCTGCCTTATCCCTCTACTTTTTCTTATTATTCCCATACTTTTTTTTTTTCCTCTTGGCCCCAGGTTTATGAAGGGGTATATCAAAGAATGACAGCTGGTACAGAGCTTACCTTGTATAAACATTGGCTGCTTCAAGAGAGGCAAGTCAAAGGCCATCCAATTAATTTATTTTTCAAGTACAGAAATATTGGGGGTTCTTACAAAGGGGATTATCCCATTTCTGTCTAATTTAAGTTTATTGTTGCACATTGATGGGTGCTGACGAGTTGATGGGTGCAGCACACCAACATGGCAAGAGTATACATATGTAACAAACCTGCACGTTATGCACATGTACCCTAAAACTTAAAGTATATATATAAAAAAAGGCCACATTCTTTTAAAAAGTGAGACATACGGACCAATGAGAGGTTAAAGGCTGCCAGAAAATAAGTGTACACATTGTAAACTCAGCTAATAACTCCAGGTCTGGAGATAATGGGCACAAACCCAGATGGACAACATCAACTTGCTCCCTTATCTTCAGCATAATTTTTCCCTAAATGGGAGAAATATTTTTAAGGGCCATTAATGCAATTCAGTGGCTGAAATGAAGACAAGTAAATGAGGGATGTCCTGGACTGTGGAACCAGAAGTTGGCAAAACAAAAATCATTTTTGTAACTTAGGTGGAGTTCCAACAAAACTGGGTGAGCTGTAATGTTCCCCTCACAAAAGGGGTCACTTGCTCAAGTACCCACAACTAACAAACCGAGAATTTAAGCTAGCTGTTTAGTGTCTATCTGTGTTTTGTTCTCAACATGAAAATAACACAAATTCATTTTGGAGAAAGTACAAGGTAGAAAAAATATTCAAACTACCTAAATATCATATTCCAACTCCTAGAGAAATTATTAAAATGTTTGCATAACTTCTTACATTTTTTGCATATTGCTTTCCATACTTGATATCATTTTGTGTTCTGCTTTAACATTTTATCATAAGCATTGTCCATATATTTCACAACTCAATGTGAATATCATATTTCATGCCCACAATTATATCAAATATACGATTTCTTACTTTACCTAGGCAGTTCTTCATGGCTGAGTACTTAGAAAGTCTCGATTTTTTTTCACTAGTCTGAATTACCTTACAAAAACACTACAAATCGAATTTCTGGCCCTAAATATATGAGCATCTTCAAAACTCTTTACTCATCTTCCTGAATTACTTTCTCGAAAGGTTAAAACGTTGCACTTTTCCGCTGTCTCTGGAACACCCACTTCATGACACTTGCCAACATCGTGTATTCCCTTTTAAAACAGCTTTTTATATTTAATTAATATAATTAAAATCTTATTTTTGTTTGCAAGCTTTGGTCATGTAATAAGCCAAATACATTTCCAATGGTTATGATTTATTTGTATTATCTCTTTGGTGAAGTAAGCATGCATGATCTTTGCCCATTTATTTATTAGAGTCTCAAGGTTTTTCTCTTTGAGTTTTAAGATCATGTCTGTTATGTTTGGTGCAGGAACTCTGGCATTGCGTGTGACAAAATAAAAATTAATTACTTCTCTATAAATTAATATTAAGCATTTTAATATTTGTTGTAATTGTTTTTCTTTGCCGTCTTTTAGATTAATGCACATAGTTTAAACCCTTGAAATTTGTTGAATCTCTGTCCTTTCTTTAGCAAATTCTTCCATTTGGTTGAAGTATAGAAGGTCTTACCTAACATATAACTCAGATAAACAAACACTTAAAGCTTCCTTCTAGCATTTCATGGCTTAATATTTATAAGTTCATAATGATCTGGAATTTATTTTAAAATGGGATACAGTTATAGGCAACACGTTTATATAAAAATGACCTAAACCCACTTATTAAATAACCTTTCTCTTCCCCAAAGATATTTTAGTAATTCACTTTTATATATTTATTTTATATATGTATTAAAATGCCCTTTTGGTATTTTTCTGTTTCTTTGAGCTTTCTGAAGATGCCTATGTTTGTATCATATTGAATAATATAACTTTATACTATTTAAATATGTTGCAGCAATAATTTACCTCCTTGACTTTTTTATATTGAATCATGATATATTTTTGTCTATATATTTTCCACATAATTCCATTTATATTCTCATCTATGTATTTTATATACAATTTTCAAAATACATTTTAAAAATAAAGATTTTAAATTTGATTAGAGGAATTTATACACACATTTAAAAAAAAAAAGATGAGAACATGGGAAACGGGAGAACCTAATGAAATGCAATCCTCTCTCAATTCACCTTCTCACTCCTATTCTCTGTTCAAAACTCTAAATAATATGCTTATGCTAATATATTTTAAAATGTATCCATTTCAAACATTATCTACTTCAACTAAACAAGACAGGATTCAACTACACAGCACTAAAAATCCCTCCTTGATTCCTTCTACTAGAGTTAAATCATTATTACAATATATATCTCTGTTACCTTTGTAACTTTAAATCACATATTTTAATATTTATTTTTTGTTCAAACCTAGAGATTTTCTCTGGATTTCTAGCTTTACAGTACATAGTTTAGAGTTCCTATCTATTTTATCACCTCTCTTCCCTCTCTCTACCACTTGATTTTTTTGACCTGAACACTTACATTACATTGCATAGTTTGACACCATTTATGTTCTTGTTCTGCAGTCACAGTTGTATAAACCTTCACTAACTTACACTATGATTCCCGAAGACTCAGCAACTACAACCGTTCCAGTAGTTCTTCCCGTTCACCGAATAAAAAGACAAATGGAAAGTTTTACCTTAAAGCTTTAAGACAATATAGTGTCTTCTCTCTCACTAGAGAATGTGGACCCAACAAGAGCTTCTCCTGTGTACCCTGTATTTACGGAGTCCTGGTGGACTGCTGACTCTTACCTGTAAATTCTAAAGAGGAAGAAATGAGGTGCTGGGCACTTTGATAGAGGAGCAAATTTGAGTTGGCTGTGCTGGGATTGGTCAGCATTTTCAGTTTGTTGGGATGTGAGTACATCCTGCAGAAAAGAAGAAAAAAAAAAGAGAAGGAATCAGGTATTGTTTAATGAAAAGGGGTTAAGAAAGAATCAGGCAAATAACAGAAATAGAGATGCATTTGTCATCTCTAGAGAGTTTCAACTGAGGGATCCCCAGTGATGGGAGTCTCTGAAGAACCCGTGTAAAAGTCTCCCACAAGAAAAAAAAGTGAGCTTTCATCACCTGCTAGTCTAGAAAGCATAGGAGCTAGCTCACAACCACACCAGACGGAACTTTCCTGCCCCTTTCCTCTACTCTCTCCCCTGTTCTGATCTTTGAGAATTAGAAAACAGTTATCAAGATAGGGGAGAAGAGAAAAAAGAGAAGCTTTAACATTAAAGCAAAATTGAAATTTTGAATATTATATGAGATTGGACCTTGAAATACTGAGTCCATGTCTTATGAGTTACAATGACAGAAAAACTCTATTCCATAAAAGTGATCACAAACTGCCACACTTTTCATCCAGGAAGGGAAATAACTCTAAAGAGTAATTTCAATGGAAAGAGAAAGAGGGGAAAAGATTGCTTCATGATCACTTGCTATCAGCTGTGCTTGTTTGAAGCAATGTCTGTATAAGGTTAAAGACAGGAATGGGAGAGTAAAGGTCCTCTCAAGTCAATTTCAGCCAATTCAAGAAAATAACATTTCAGCCAATTTCAACCAATTCGAGCCTGAGGACTCTATGTTTCTCATTTTGAAATTTATCATATCTCAGGATCTGCATTATTTCAAGAGTATATGTAGGACCCTATATAAGAAATAAATGTAATTTTAAAAGGTTGTATGTAAATATATTTTAAGTAAATAATAATGTCTTCCTCTAGTTTCATTAAACTTACTTTAGCTTCATTTCTAATATTTTTCAGAAGACCAAGGATTCCAAGTTTCTATATCCTTTGAACAAATGTTGGTTCATATGAAAGCCATTACTGAAAATTTACCAGAGAAGCAAATAATATGGCAATTCACTGTGTTTTTATTTTGGCCCAAATATTTAGTTCTATATATTCTTTCACAATCTTTTATAATGGAATTCTAAATATGGACTTTTTAAATCCACATATAATTATTCATGACCACTATTTCTCTCAATCAATAGTGTCTACAGGAAAGTATATTATATGGTGTGCCCCAGACTTGTTAAGTATTGCTAGTGAATATATGACCATTTGTTGGCTGGAAACACAAGCAGTCACCTTGGCAGTAAAATGACAATCAAAAATACCATTTTCCTTTTACGTTTCTATAGTTAATAGACTCATTATCCTCTGGCCTCTGATCATCTCTTTCTAGCCTACCCTTAACAGTTTGCTAATTACTTTCTGCTTCTCAAAAGGGATCTAAGACACCTTAAAATAAAATTCAGGTATATAACAAAGTTCTGGAAAAAATAACATATCAAAGATATAAGAAGAGCAAAAGAAAGCAAAAATGCTAAGAATGAGGTTTGATATAATTATTGTGATTGCCTATTCAATATTGCTCTACATTTCCTCAGAGGCAAGAAAATGAGTATGTTGAATATTTCAAGTTATTTGTTTGAAGAAAGCAAACCAATTTTAAGAAAGAAAAAGAAATAGATACAGAAAGCCAGAAAGAGAGCTCGAGAGAAAAATGGGCACATACACTTCCCCCTTGGTTATAAATTCAAAATAGGTTTATCAAATGACACTGTATACACAGAATGATGGACAGTTTGTCTTTGACCAAAATTATCTCCCAGATACAAACACAACAAAAGATACAACATTTAAATTTAATTCTGTGAAGGTGATTGTTCAGAAGATAACTTAGTGTAAAACAACTATGTAACTTTCTAGTGCGCTTTCCAACTCAAGGTAGAGGTGATTACCTGGAGAACTGAGTGGATACCATGTTTCACAGACTGTTTTACCTACAGGGCACTGCTCTCAGTAGGGTTTTAAGCAGAAGTCGGTTAGCACACAGTTTGAAGTCAAGTGCTTTAGCAAGAGTCTAGGGGAGCAGCATTACTTGTTTCAGAGGAGCCATATGTTCAATACCACATTGGTAAGTGGCGGTGCTAATGCAGACAGTCTAAAGACCATTTCAACTCATCGTATTCATAAATTGAAGGCCTGCAATCTCCTATGTGTCTCCAAAAACATATTGATTTCCTTCTAAGCTTTAAGTCAATAAAGGTGCATTAGTCTGACAACAAGGACATATGTTTCCAACACTGTCCTGTGAAAAAGCTCATAACTTCAAGTCCCCATGATAAAAAGCCTTTTTTCCAGAAGCAAGTTCATTTCTATTCAAACTTTAGAAGCATAAACACAAATTAGAAATATTTTGCGGGCGTGTTGTACTTTCTCTAAGTTTAAAAAAGGAAAAAAAGCTCTTTGCTATTTCACTACTTCAAAGCTTTTAAGTCAAACCCCCAATGCAACCTGCTTTATTAAAAAAAAAAAAAAAAAAAGTTCATTTGTTTTAAAGCATTGTGGTCATGCTAATGTATTTTCAAAATCAATTAAACCTTATCTAAACATCTCAGGAGGGAGGAAGCTTTACTCTATTTTCATCTAAACCACAGACACAAAGCCCTTAGTAAATGCATTTTCATGCTGTGCTGGGAATATGTTACATCCAAGTAAACTGCTTAAATGTCATCCAGCAAAGTGCAAATCCAGCTTATAGTCTGGAGGAATGAATGTTTGAAAGTCTAATACATTCAGATTAAGGGTGGGCTGTAGTTATATACAATGATGTTATTATGCCAAGAAAGGATACTAGCCAGACAAACTTACAGAATAACTTGGAAACCTTAACTGTAAAGTTTCTTGGCTAGAGATGAAACATGTGACCTGTTAGGACTCTCTTTACTTAAAAAAGAATTAATCAAAGTCCAGGAAAGTATTTTATGTTATATCTGAAAAGAGGTCATAATCATGCTTAGTCAGCTGAATCAGAAGGAGATAAAACCAAATTGTGTGCAAACTTTATCTGATACACACCCAGCTGTCCAAACAGTCTCAGTAGGGACAGGAAAGTAAAAACACAAGCTCACCCAGTAGGTCATCCGAACATAGTGATGACAATTGGCTTAATTAAATCTTTTAAGCATTTTATTCTACTAAAGTCAAAATCTCCCCATTAGCAAAAAGTCATTTCCTCACAGCACATTTACTTTCTGACCATCTTCGACCTGACTGAAATATCTGAGTCATCTTTTGCAAGTCCTTCTCTCATCAAATGAATTCCCAAGCAACAGCAGCATCCCTATTGTATATAGTGCACTGTAATATAAAATAAGGAAGAAAAAAAAATAGTTGCAAGACAGATTTATGCACCAAATAACAATCTGGGTGAACAATTGAAAACATCAGGAATGCCAGCATAAGTATGTGGAAAAACTAATGACTAAAATAAAATATACAAAAAAAAAAGTTGTTCTAATGTAGAATTATAAATAATTTTCTTTATTTCCCAAAACAATGAAAACTTATTCATTTTGTATAAAAGAGGATATTTTAAAGATTGTCTTACAATATAGTTGGAAGAATAAAAACAAAAATACACAAAATGAGAAAAGAAAGAAACACAAAATAGCATATCAACATGTGAGAATGAATGTAATATAAAGTCCATGCAACACTATTAAGTAAGAAATCACCAAGGGCTGTAGTTTGTTCACAGTGGCTTACTGAAGGAAGTGATTTTCTGGGCTATGGAAAACAAAGTTGTCCTGCAAAAGATCATGATAAATTGATGAGGATACCAGAAAAGCTGGAGCAGATGTAATATGAGTCTGTAAGAATGCTGAGGCTGCAAGAAATAAGACAATTTCCTATACATTGCAAAAGTATATACCAAAAAAATGCATTTTTTTCAAAAGCGTTGTAAAGTAGCAGGAAAAGCTCTGTGCTAGAAACTAAATGACCTGGATTTTGTGCTAGTCCTGTCACTATTGTGACTTTGAGTGTTTCACATAAATTCTCAGAGTCTTAATTTTCTCATCTGAAAAATGACAATAATTACACATAGCCTCCCACCTTCCTTTGTTATTGCAAAGGTCAAACAATATGATTTTTCTGAATATGAAAATGTAAACTGCTACTTGTGTGAAAAGGATTTATATGAGGAACATGTTAATTGCAACTGTCAAAATGTCCACATGACCCAGTCCTCAGTTTTAGATGCTTCGTACACTCTCCTGATTTAGCCTCATTCATACTTATGGCTTCAACCAGCACCTAAATCCTGATGGCTTTCAAATCAATATTTCCAACTCAGGTCTAACTACTTACTAGATATTTCCATAAAATGATCAAAACGTACTTACAATCAACATGTCCAAAAATGAACTTACTCTCCTCTCTCTGTAATCTGCTGCATACCTGGTATAATCTATCTAAGTGAAATGCAAGGTCAGCATGACTCCAGTCCTGTGTCAAGTCCCACAGCAGCAGAGCCTGAGATGAATATTCATGTGCAGTGACAGAGCAAGAAAGTGCTCCCAGGAGAAATCTCTGATGGAGGAAGGGAAAGGGAAATGGGAAAATGAAGAAGCTGAGCGACAGTGTGATCTCAGCAAAATTCCAGCCTCAGCTTTATCACACAGAGGAACTCTGGAATGTACATTACCTCCCTGGGCTCATGCCACCCCAGAAAGAGGACCCTGGGCTTTCATACTCTTCTGCATACCATTCCTGGCAAAAAACACCTCAGGGTGGAGGGTAGGGGAAACGGATATGGTTTGGCTGTGTTCCCACCCAAATCTCACCTTGAATTGTAGCTCCCATAATCCCCATGTGTTGTGGGAGGGACCCAGTGGGAAATAATTGAATCATGGGGGCAGTTACCCCCATAGTTCTCATGGTAGTGAATAAGTCTCACGAGATCTGATGGTTTTATAAGGGGTTTCCCTTTTTGCTTGGCTCTAATTCTTTCTCGTCTGCTGTCATGTAAGATGTGACTTTCACCTTCTGCCATGATTGTGAGGCCTCCCCAGTCACGTGGAACTGTAAGTTCATTAAACCTCTTTTTTAAAAAACAAATTACCTAGTCTTAGGTATATCTTTATCAGCAGCATGAGAACAGAATAATACAGGAGCGCAAACTTCCAGGTACTTTCCAGGTCACTTTCCTCTGACCACATGAGGAAAGTGGTTCCAAGAGCTGTCAAGCATCTTCCAAGGAGGCAAAAGAACACAGAAGAAGCTGGAGAGGCCCCTTCCCCCACCCCACTACACACACACACACACACACACACACACACACACACACACAGATCTGGGGAGATCAGAGTATACTAGCCCCTGAATATCCAACCCAGATACCTATGAGGCATCCTGGAGTCATAGCTCTCATTCATTCCATGCATTGTATCATACTGGTCATGAAGCCCTATAGAGTCTGTTGCTAAGTCCTATATAGATGCAGGATCTCTCTCAACTTGACTCTGAACAGTCCTTTGCTACACTTTGAACCCCTCATTGCTTCTAACTTGAACTTCTGGAAAAGCTTGCTACCTTATCACTAAGCCTCCTCTCAAAGCCTCCAAAAGACAGACAAGCTAATATTTCACAATCAATCATTAAATAAATTTAATTTGTCACTTCCTTATCTAAAATATTTAAGTATCTCCCCATAATTTTAAAGATGAAACCAAAACTCCTTAGCTTTGTGCAGCCAGCCACTCATGTTTTAGCCTCTAACCATCTCTCCAGCTTAACCATTCTCAAACTGTTTGGTCTCCAGATTACTTACACCCTAACAGTTTACTGAGAACTCCAAAGAGCCTTGGATTGTGTGGTTTTAGCGTAACTTTTAATACTGAGTATATTAAAACTTAAAACAGAATAATATTAAAATATACCTACTAATTAATGTTATATTACATATTAATATAAATAATATATTTTATGAAACACATCTATATTTTCCAAGACAAAACAATAATGAGAAGAATGACATCATTTTACATTTTTTTTCCTAATTTCTTTAAGGACTGCCTTAATAGAAAGCAAACAGTGTTAACATAGATTCATTTCCTTTCAAGAATCATACTGAACATATTGTCTTAGAATAAGGATTTTTTTCTTAAAACTACAGTGAACATCATTGCTTGCAAATAAGTGTATATATTTGTGTGTGTATGTGTGTGTGTATATAATCTACCATAATGCCTACAGAGTATTCCTTTGTATAAACCTATAATGGTTTATTTAATAATGTTTTTGGACTTCTCAGCTTTTTCTAATGTTATACTATTAAAAACAAGTACACAAATAGAAAATAATTTACACATGCATTTTCCTACTTCTATCCATTTCTGTGATTAAGACAAATTTTTAAGAATCTCATTTCTGCTTAATCAAGAAATATGCATATTATTAAACTGTCGCAATGCTAAATTGCCAACCAGAAATATTAGATCACCTATGCTTGCCTCCACAACAATGCTTATTTTTCTACCTCATTACTAATATTAGGCATCAAAAGTCCTCTTATTCTTTGCGAATTTGGTAGATTAAAACATAGCATCTTATTAAGTGTGACTCTGATTATCAGCAAAAATATAGGCATATACATAATTTCCCCAATTTATGCTTTTTCCTTGTAATTTTTCATGCAATGCTTTTGCTAAATAGTTTTATTTGCTTTTTTGTTTCTTTACCAACAAAATGTCTTCTCTCCCTCTCTCTCTCTCTCTCTCTGTCTCTCTCTTTCTCTGTCTCTCTCCTCTTTCTTTCTCTCATTTATGGGTTTTGCCTTTGGAGTCAGGCTTAGAAATGGCCGGGCACAGTGGCTCACACCCATAATTCCAACACTTTGGGAGGCCGAGGCAGGAAGATCACTTGAGGTCAGGAGTTCGAGACCAGCCTGGCCAACATGGTAAAATTCATCTCTACTAAAAATACAAAAAAATTAGGTGGATGTGGTGGCACACACCTGTAATCCCAGCTACACAGGAGGCTGAGGCAGGAGAATTGGTTGAACACTGGAGGCAGAAGTTGTGGTGAGCCAAGATCACACCACTGCACTCAAGACTGGGTGAAAAAGTGAGACTCCAGCTAGGAAAAAAGAAAAAAAGGCTGAGAAGGAATTATCTAACTTTAGAAATGATCAATCTGTCATCAAGGGAGTTGCTTAAGGATATGCTGGGTGATTTTCTGCTGTTATTTTGTTGAAGAAGTCTATATTTGACCTCTAAAATTGAATAGTTATATAAATAAAATTTTAAAGTAATTTATGAATTAATTAAGAGCAGAGACAAACAGAGGAATCAAAAACAGAAATGAGGGAGGGGCTTGAAGATGGCTGATGAGATGCACCTGGCATTCCTCCTCCACAGAGAAGAACCAAAATATTAAGTAGATAGTTACACTTTAAATAGATCAACTATGAGGGAATACTGGAACTCAATAGAGAAGTGATAGGAACAACTAAGGCAACATAGAAAAGAGAAGCAAGGCAGCCTGCTTGGCTAGAATTAGCTGGGGAGAGCTCTCCCATGCAGGGAAACAGTAAATGAAAGCTCCTCAGTGACACATATTCCCACAGGAGGCACCTCCGGTACCAGTCATGGGAGGGCCTTTCCATCCTTGCAGGCCCTGAGACTAACATAGAGATCTACCTGCAGACAGGTGCAATGGCATTACTCCAGACAGTGAGCTCATGCTGGGTTTCACACACACCTGGAATCCCAAGCACCTACGACATGGCATCATTTTCAGAGTCCAGCTTCCACCAGACTGCATCCTTCCCTGGGGCCCCAAAGCCCCTTCAACTGCACATTCCTAGAGCCCCATTGACCTATCCTGCATATAGTCACCACCACAGCTGGCTGTCACTGCCAGGGCTGAAATACAAGCCATTGGCAGTAACACTGATGCCCCCAGCAGCAAAGCTGCTGAGCATTTTCATGTGCCTGGGGACAGACTCCCCCAAGTCTAGCTGCCATCACTGCTGGCTGCTGCCACTGGGGCCAAAGCACAGGCCACTGGCAGTAACTCTGCCCATCCCAGTAACAGGCTACCATGCACTTTCACATATCCTGAGGTCAGGCTTCCCTGCCTGCAGCCACCACTTGGGATCAATGTGCATGCTCCCCAACCACCTACCTACATTCACTGCCAATGAAAGCACCCCCGCCCTCCCTATCAGCAAGGTGCATAACAGCCACTACTGATTCGACTCAAGCACTTTGCTGTGGGCCTGGGGATTACCCACCCCTGGCCACCAGAGCCAACGTCCATAGGCACTATTAGGGGCTTAAGGTCAAGGTTGCCCAGCCTGGCTCTGCAGCCCTCCTCACTGTCTGAGCATGGTGTTTGATGGCTTGAGGACCACCAAGTCCTGTCACCCACCGTTAGCACCCATGCACTCATCCCTGGGACGTGAGGATGGGCTCACCCTGTTTGCCACCACAACTACCTGCATGCATAACCTATAGGCCTGGATTCTGGCCCATCCAGTGTATCACAACCACTGGCAACACCAGTGTAGACTGCTTGGAAGCCAGAAGGTTATCCCACCACTACTGCTGTATCCCACAGCTGGCCTGCTGTCCAGGGGTCTGTGGACCCACCCACCAGCCTGGTCACCTGCTGGTACTACTTACACCAAAGAAAACGGCCCATAGGCCCAATTGGCCTGCTTGGATCTGCTAACACTGGTACCAGCACTGTCCACCTGGGGCCTAAGGATAGGCATACTCACCCCACCAGTGCACTCACTAGGGCCTGAGGACTAGCCCAACTGGCATCTTTATCTCCAACAAAACTTTAGCATGGCTTCCACTAATAACTGTACCCTAAGCCACTGAGTAAATCACAGACACTATTGACACTAATTGCAGTCAAATAAATTATACAGAAACTACACTACTGCACACACCCAGAATCAAAGCCAAGTGCCCTACACAACAAACACCATAGATACAACTTCAGGAAAAAATCCTCCTCTGTGAAAGTAAATCCAAAAAATTAGAACAAGTGACTGTTATACCAGATATGCAGATATCAATGTAAGGACACAAGAAACATGAAAAAGTAAAGAAATATGATGCCAATAAAATATGATGTCAATAAAAAATTAAGACAGAAATCAAAAATTTATTTTGTTTCTTGAAAAAAAATGAAACTGAAACACAGCATGCCAAAAACAATTGGATACAGCAAAAGTAGTGCTATATATCTAAAGCTATATACGGCTACACCAAAAGTGAACAGATTTCGCATAAACAATCTAAAGATGTACCTCAAGGAACTTGAATAGCAAGAACAAACCAAACTTAAAATTAGTAGAAAAAATTAAAGATCAGAGTAGATCTAAATGAAACAAAGACTAAAAAAAGCGATAAAAATAATCAACAAAAAAAAAGTTTTTTAAAAAGATAAACAAAACTCATGCTAAAAACTCAATAAACTACATATTGATGGAACATATCTCAGAATAATAAGAGCTATTAATAGCCAATAGCCAATATCATACTGAATGGGCAAAAGCTGGAAGCATTCCCTTTGAAAACTGGCAAAAGACAAGGATGCCCTCTCTCACCACTCCTATTCAATATAGTAGTGGAAGTTCTGGCC
Organism: Piliocolobus tephrosceles; assembly: GCF_002776525.5. Taxonomy (NCBI): domain Eukaryota; kingdom Metazoa; phylum Chordata; class Mammalia; order Primates; family Cercopithecidae; genus Piliocolobus; species Piliocolobus tephrosceles. Next base: position 125,451,393 of record NC_045441.1, on the reverse strand, counting down.
AGGGCAATCAGGCAAGAGAAAGACATAAAGGGTATTCATATAGGAAGAGAGAGGAAGTCAAATAGTTTCTGTTTGCAGATGACCTGATAGTGTATTTAGAAAACCCCATTGTTTCGGCCCCAAAACCCTTTAAGCTGATAAGTAACTTCAGCAAAGTCTTAGAATACAAAATTAATGTGCACAAATCACAAGCATTCCTATACACCAACAATAAACAAGCAGAGAGCCAAATCATGAGTGAACTCCCATTCACAATTGCTACAAATAGAATAAAATACCTAGGAATACAACTTACAGGGGACATGAAGGAACTCTTGAAGGAGGACTATAAATCACTGCTCAAGGAAATAAGAGAGGACACAAACAAATGGAAAAGCATTCCATCTTCATGGATAGGAAGAATCAATATCATGAAAATGGCCATACTGCCCAAAGTAATTTATAGATTCAATGCTATTTCCATCAAGCTATCATTGACTTTCTTCATAGAATTAGAAAAAACTACTTTAAATTTCATGTGGAACAAAAAAGAGCCCATATAGCCAAGACAATCCTAAGCAAAAAGAATAAAGATGGAGGCATCACATTACCTGACTTCAAACTATACTACAAGCCTACAATAAACAAAACAGCATGGTACTGGTACCAAAACAGATATATGAACCAATGGAACAGAATAGAGAACTCAGAAATAAAACCACACATCTACAACCATCTGATCTTCAACAAACCTGACAAAAACAAGCAATGGGGAAAGGGTTCCCTATTTAATAAACAGTGCTGGGAAAACTGGCTAGCCATATGAAGAAAACAGAAACTGGACCCCTTCCTTACACTTTATACAAAAATAATTCAAGGTGGATTAAGACTTAAATGTAAAACCCAAAACCATAAAAACCCTAGAAGAAAACCTAGGCAATACTTTTGAGGACACAGGCATGGGCAAAGACTTCATGACTAAAACACCAAAAGCAATTGAAACAAAAGCTAAAATTGACAAATGGGATCTAATTAATCTGAAGAGTTTCTGCACAGCAAAAGAAACTATCATCAGAGCAAACAGGCAACCCGTTCTGTAGAATGGGAGAAAAATTTTGCAATCTATCCATCTGACAAAGGGCTAATATCCAAAATATACAAGGAACTTAAACAAATTTACCAGAAAAAAGACAAAAAATCCCATCAAAAAGTGGGCAAAGGATATGAACAGACACTTCTCAAAAGAAGACATTTATGTAGCCAACAAACATATGGCAAAAAGTTCATCATCACTTGTCATTAGAAAAATACAAATAAAAACCACAATGACATACCATCGCATGCCAGTTAGAATGGTGATCATTAAAAATTCAGGAAACAACAGATGCTGGCAAGGATGTGGAGAAATAGTAAGACTTTTACACTGTTGGGAGTGCAAATTAGTTCAACCATTGTGGAAGGCAGTATGACAACTCCTCAAGGATCTAGAACCAGAAATACCATTTGACCCAGCAATCCCATTATTGGGTATATACCCAAAGGATTGTAAATCATTCTACTATAAAGACACATGCACACATATGTTTATTGCAGCACTATTTACAATAGCAAAGACCTGGAACCAACCCAAATGCCCATCAATGATAGACTGGATAAAGAAAAGGTGGCACATATCTGCCATGGAATACTATGCAGCCATAAAGAAGAATGAGTTCATGTCCTTTTCAGGGACATGGATTAAGCTGGAAACTATCATTCTCAGCAAACTAACACCAGAACAGAAAACCAAACACTGCCTATTCTCACTCATAAGTGGGAGTTGAACAATGAGAACACATGGACACCGGGAGGGGAACATCACACAAAAGGGCCTGTTAGGGGGTCGGGGCAAGGGGAGGGAGAGCATTAAGACAAATACCTAATGTATGCAGGGCCTAAAACCTAGATGACGGGTTGATAGGTATAGCAAACAACCATGGCACATGTATACCTATGTAACAAACCTGCATGTTCTTCACATACATCCCAGAACTTAAAGTAAATTTTTAAAAAAGATAAAACTGATAAACCACTAGCTAATCTAATCAAGAAAAAAGGGAGAATATAAAAATAAACAAAATTCAAAATGAAAAAGAAGACATTACAACTGATATCACAGAAATAAAAATCATTATGAGGGGCTGGGTGCACTGGCTTACGCCTATAATCCCAGCACTTTGGGAGGCCGAGGTGGGTGGATTGCCTGAGCTCAGGAGTTCGCAACCAACCTGGGCAACACGGTGAAACCCTGTCTCTACTAAAACACAAAAAATTAGCCAGGCATGGCATCATATGCCTGTAGTCCCAGCTACTCAGGAGGCTGAGACAGGAGAATGGCGTGAACCCAGGAGGCAGATGTTGCAGTGAGCTGAGATCACGACAACGTACTCCAACCTAGGTGACAGACCAGATTCTGCCTCAAAAAAAAAAAAAAAGATTATGAGGAACTATTGTAAACACCTGTATGTTAATAGACTAGAAAACCTATAAAAATTGATATATTCCTAGACACATACAACCTATCAAGATTGAATTAGGAAGAAATAGAAAATCCAAACTGACCCAAAACAAGTAACAAGATTGAATCCATAATAAGTAGTCTCCCAACCACGAAAAGCCCAGGATCTGTTGGTCTTATTGCCAAATTCTACCAAACATGTAAAGAAAAACTTATAGCAATTCTCTTCAAGTCATGTTTAAAGAAACAAAAAGAGGTAATCCTCCCTAACTCATTCTATGAGGCCAGGTTTACACTGATACCAAAACCAGACTAGGACATGACAACAACAACAGAAACTACAACCAATATTCCTGATGAACATAGATGAAAAATTCTCAACAAAATACCAAAAAATTGAATCCAAAAGAACATCAAAAGGATAATATGACATGATCAAGTAGGATTTATCCCAGGGATGCAAGGATGTTTTAACACAATACATGTGATACATCACACCAAGAGAATGAAGGACAAAAACTATATGGTCATCTCAAAAGACACAGAAAAGGCATTTAATAAAATTCAGCATCTTTTCAAGATGTAGTCCCAGCTACCTGGGAGGCTGAGGCAGCAGAATGGCGTGAACCCAGGAGGCAGAGCTTGCAGTGAGCTGAGGTCGCGCCACTACACTCCAGCCTGGGTGACAGCGAGAGTCTGCTTAAAAAAAAAAAAAAAAATTCTCAACATACCACGAATCAAAGGAACATACCTCAACATAATAAAGTCATATATGACAAATCCACACCTAATGTCATACTGACAAGGAAAAGCTAAAAGCGTTTCCTCTAAGAACTATACACAACTAGGTTGCCCAATTTTACTACTCCTATTCAATCGTACTGGAAGTCAAAGCCAGAGAATTGAAGCAGGAGAAGGAAATAAAACACATGCAAATTGGAAAAGAGGAAGTCAAATTGTCCTATGCAAATGATAAAATCTTATATTTAGATAAACCAAAAGATTCTACCAAAAACTCTTAGAACTGATAAACAAATTCAGTGAAATTGCAGGTTAAAAAATCTACATACGAAAATTGAATGCATTTACAATTCACCAATAATGAAATAGCTGAGAGAGATATCAAGAAATTGATGTCATTTATACTAACTACAAAAATAAGAAAACATCTGGGAGTAAATTTAACCACAGAGGTGAAAGACCTCTACAAGGAAAACTGCAAAACACTGATAAAAGAAATTGAAGACAACAAAAACAAATGGAAACACATCTCTGTTCATGGATCAGAAGAAATAATATTGTTAAAATGATGCAATTATCTAATGCAATTCCCAAATTCAATGCAAACCCTATGAAAATGCAATGACATTTTTCACAGAAATAGGAAAAACAATCCTAAAATTTGCATGGAGCCAAACAAGGTTGGACAGTTAAAGCAATCCTGAGGAAAAAGAACAAAGCTGGAGATATCAGAATACCTGACTTCAAAATATATTATAAGGATAAAGTAACCAAAACAGCATGGCATTGATATAAAAACAGACACATAGACAAATGGAACAGAATAGAGAAGTCAGAAATAAATCTATGTATTTACGAAGAACTGATTTTTGACAAAATCACCAAGAACATGCACTGGGGAAAGGGCATCTCCTTCAGTAAATGGTGCTAAGAAAACTGATATCAATACATAGAAGAGTGAGACTGGACTGCTATCACTCATTGTATTAGAAAATCAACTCAAGAGGAATTAAGGACTTAAATATAAGACTTGATTGACACTATAAAACCACTAAAAGAAAACATAGGGGAAACACTTCAAGCCATTGGTCTAGGCAAAGACTTTATGGCTAACACCTCAAAAGCTCAGGCAACAAAACCAAAAATAGACAAATGGGACTATAACCAACTAATAAGCTTCTGCACAGGAAATGAAAAATCAGTAAGATGAAGAGACAACCTGTTGAATGGAAGAAAATATTTACAAACTATTTATCTGACAAGGACTAATAGCCATAATAAATAAGGAACTCAACAGTGAGAAAACAATTCCATTAAAAAGTAGGCAAAATAATAAATAGACATTTCTCAAAACCAGACATACAAATGGTTAGGAGGTATATGAAAAAATATTTAACATCACTAATCATCAAGGAGATGCAAATTAAACCACAATGAGACATTACCTTACCCCAGTTAAAATAGCTATTATTAGAAAGAAAAAAATAACAACAGATGCTGGTGAGGATGCAGAAAAAAGAGAACCCTCATACAGTGTTGGTACAAATGTAAATTAGTACAGCCACAATGGGAAACAGTGTAAAGATTTCTCAAAAAACTAAAATTAAACCTACCATGTGATACAGCAATTTCACCACTGGGTATTTATCCAAAGGAAAGGAAATCAGTATATCACAAGGATACCTGCACTACCATGTTTATTGCAGCACTAGTCACAATACCGAAGATATGGAAGTGTCCATCAATAGATGAAAGAATTTTAAAAATGTGTTCTGTCTAAACAAGAAAATATTATTCAGCCATAAAAAAGAAATCCTGTCATTTGCAGCAACATTGATGTAACTGAGGGTCATTATGTTAAATGAAGTAAGCCTAGCACAAAAAGACAAATACTGCATGTTCGCGCTCATATGTGGGAGCTAAAAATGTTGATCTTGTGGAGGTAGACAGTAGCATTCTAGATACTAGAGACTGGGAATGGTGTGTGGGTGGGAAGGGGAGAAGGAAGATAGTTTAGCTAATGGTTACAAACATACAGTTAGAGTAAGTTCTAATGTTCTACAGCAGAGGAGGGTGGCTATAGTTAACAACAATGTATTGAATATTTCAAAATAGCTAGAAGAGAGAACTTGAAATATTTTCAACACATAGAAATGATCTCATATTATGTATCAGTAAAAAATATGATAACCGGCCGGGCGCGGTGGCTCAAGCCTGTAATCCCAGCACTTTGGGAGGCCGAGATGGGCGGATCACGAGGTCAGGAGATTGAGACCATCCTGGCTAACACGGTGAAACCCCGTCTCTACTAAAAATACAAAAACTAGCCGGGCGAGGTGGCAGGCACCTGTAGTCCCAGCTACTTGGGAGGCTGAGGCAGGAGAATGGCGTGAACCCGGGAGGCGGAGCTTGCAGTGAGCTGAGATCCGGCCACTGCACTCCAGTCCGGGCGACAGAGCGAGACTCCGCCTCAAAAAAAAAAAAAAAAAAAAAAAAGATAACCAGGCCAGACTGAAAAAAAAAAAAAAAAAAAAAAAAAAAAAACAGAAGTGAGAAGGGGAATAACACCACAGGGTAAGAATTGGGAGAGGGACTTTTACTTTTCATTTTATAGCCTTTGCACCAATTTTTAAAACATGTATCAAATATATTAATAAAAATTTCAAATAACTGTAACAAATCATAATGATAAATAAGTTAAATTGAGACAACAGGAAGCTATGGTTCATGCCTTCAAATAATGCATTATCTGTTAAATGAATTCACAGGCTAAAAGTCTCTTAGCAGAGCTTAGATTTTTACCTGGTGACCAAAACATCATTACTACTCCCGACTGTATCATGTTTACAAAATAGCCAGGAGTCTTCCCGCTCCACTAACCACAATCTCCTGAGCAACTTTTAACCTCAATTTTGCTGGCTATCTTTAAATTTCCTGTTTGGAAGCACAGAGAAAGTATGAGCTAGAACTAAATAGAGTGATGTCTGCTTGTTTCTCTTGACTGATCTCTGTCATCTCTAAGTATCCCATTGAAGCCTATTTCTCCTACTTGAGTACCTTCAAATGTATTTAACATCTGCCTTGTTTGAACTACCAGAGGAATAACAAGATGACAATTACTTTTGATTTTGCCTATCACTTTCTTTCTCTGGAATATAATCTTAGTGACCGGGGCAATGAAGGCTACTTATCATCCATTTCTGGAGCATCAGCTGCACTTGGGTGATTATGTAGGGACTACACAAGTTCAAAGACCCTGTGTAGAAATGATTCCAACAAGCAGGGGAAAGGAAATTAGTTCTGTGACCCTAACCCAGAATTCTCTAGATCTAAAGGACTGGCATGCCCTGAACCAGAGAGGAAACGTGAAGCCCATTCAAGAACAGATTGAAATCCTGAGTCATGGCATTAAAATAGTGCCCAACCCTCTTGCCTTCCTCTCCAGGGTTCTGACAGCAGGAGAGCTTGGTTGCATCCAGATGATATCTTTCAGCTTCAAGTTATAACTTGGAAACCTGAAGAAACTGGAGCAGATGGTTGACTTCATGCATCATTGAAAGGCCTGTAGTCCTCTCACATATTTGGCAATTCTGCTAAGCAAATTGAACAAACCCTACTTCAACTAAAGTCTACTTAACAATATATTGCTGTGTGGGACAACACATCATTTTATGGACAAAATTTACTGTGGTAAAAACAAGAGGCAACCCGACAAACAGGTATTTAAGAAAATATACATAGCTACATACCAGAAGTAGGCTACTGTGAAAATAAATTACATCTAAGGCTTTCAAAAATTACATTAAGAAATCTAATCAATAGAATGGGCTCTTCCGCACATGTAATTTATCTCATCAGTTATCTTGGTGCACTTGACACATAGGCAACAGCACGTGTAGCATAGGTGCTGCCCATGGAAGGTCAGTGGCACGGTTTTCAATAAGGGTTTTCTCACAATCCTAGAAAGAACATGAACTCAACAATCTGTATTCAACAGAAGGTTGAAGGCTATTCTTCTTTATAAGCAAAGGTAGCCACACATACTGGCAATATAATTTCATGGGATGCTTGTAGCCACATTACCCCCAAATGCCCACCATTGTCTCAGTTCCAGACCTGTTGTAGTATCATCCCATATTCTTCCCTGATGGGAAACTTTATATTTAAATAAGGCAGCTACTGTAGGCTGGGCGCAGCAGCTCACACCTGTAATCCCAGCACTTAGGGAGGCCAAGGCGGGTGGATCATGAGGTCAGGAGATTGAGACCATCTTGGCCAACATGGTAAAACCCTGTCTCTACTAAAAATACAAAAAATTAGCCAGGCATTGTGGTGCGCACCTGTAGTCCCAGCTACTCTCGAGGCTGAAGCAGGAGAATCACTTGAACCCAGGAGGTGGAGGTTGCAGTGAGCTGAGATCACGCCACTGCACTCTAGCCTGGTGACAGAGAGAGACTCCGTCTCAAACAAAATAAAACAAAACAAAAAAACACAAAAAATTAAAATCCAGGCTTTTTTCTTAACTCTACAAAGTTGATGGTTTAACTGGGCATAAAAACATGACACATAGACTAGTAATTCTAGAACCTGGGTTATTCTCAGAAACAGCTCTGGAACTTTTTTAAAAAATTGTAAATTGCTCTGCTCCAACTTCAGACTTTATGATTTGATCCAGAACCTCTAGGACCTGGAAGTGCATTTTTTAAAACTTCATCTATTGCAGTGGGGTAAATTTAAAACTCCCAACATAGTCTCAAGAAGAAAAGAACAAATAAAACTATACAAAACCCACATCCTCAGCTTAACAAGAAGATAACATCAAAACTTCAAAATATATATAAGTAGAAATAGACACAACAAATCCCAGCAAGCTATCTCTAAAATCCTGATACAAACTTTTGCAGAGAGCAAGGGCAGTTTGGAAAAAAAATGTGCAGAAGGCAGGACATGAAACCACCACCAGAAAGAAAAAGCCAACGATAAGAGTGAAAACACCAAAAATGTGTCCCGGTAAATCCAGGCAATGACTTCATGAAAGGACCTAAACATCTGCTCAGGATGTGAGGAGACAATCTTAGAAAACTAACATTCCTAGGAAAGAATAAGGCAAAAAGGAAGAAAGTGGTCCCCTTTGAAAAGCCTGCAGTAAAGTAGAAAAATAAGCAAACACGGGAAAGTAAGAATCTTTAAGTTTAAGTAAAACAAATTAAAATAAAAAATTAAACAGCATGCAAACACTCTTCTTACTGCTCCCCTGCCAAAACAAAAACAAAGAAAAAAAGCAAACCAAAAAAGTAATAAAATTTTTAAAACATGCATGTAGAAAATCCATACCTCACTACATTGATAAGGAGGACACTCTTGAAATACAGACACAACAATGCAAATCTCCAACTCAGTGCACAGAAACATAAAAGCACAAATCATTTCACCTATATAAAATTACTATTAAAAGAAAGTGGAAAATGTGAATGCAAGCAATTCAAATAACAAAGTATCTCTTTGCCCAAAGCATATAATGAAGCAGAACAAAACTGAAATACAACACTACAAGCTAAGCTAAATATTGTCAATCGGTAATGGGATGTGAAAAAGTCAGAAATTTAAAAACTAAAATCAGAAATGGGCAAAAAGGAAAGAAGTAAAATGATAATTGATAAATGGAAGGAAAAATTACAATAAAAATACAAAATTATACCAGAAACAAAGACTAAATCATATAACATCCAAGAAGGAATACAATTAAATGAAAATATAATAAGAGAATATAAAAAAAATTTAGAAAGACAATAACAGGATTTCAAATGAGACAATATCAGTCTTAAAAATTAGAAAATCAATGGAAAAGAGCAGATTAAAGAGGCAAAAGTGGAAGCACAAAAGATACAATTTACATGTAATTACAGGACATAACTTACATGTTATAAGGACCCACAATGCACATAGGAAATTGAGCCAGTATCAAGATATATACTGGTAAAATATTAGACTTTACAAATTTTCAAAAGTCAGTTCTTCCAGGTAAAATATAAAACATATTACAGGAACAAGAGAATTAGATTAGCATCAGAATACCCACAAACAACCAACAAAGTAAGGCAACAAAAGAACAGCATTTTTAAAAATCCTCTAAGAAAGAAGTGTGAATCAGGTTTTTATATCCAGCCAAACTATCCATCAAGTATAAAGGCCATAGAAAAACTCTTTTAAACATTTGATTAGAGAATTATGTAACCTTGGGGAATCAACTAGAAAAGGAATTGGCAAATAATTTTCCATAAAGAGACAGAGGGTTCATGTTTTCTACTTTGCAGTCTATTTGGCCTCTATTGCTGTTATTCAACTCTAATTCCAAGTGTGAAAGTGGCCATAGACTCTATGTAAACAAATAGGTATGGCCAGATTTGCCCCACAGAAAGCCAGAGGGTCATAGTTCATAGACTTCTATACTAGATGATAAACTTCATACAACCAAGAGATAACTAAGCATATAATATGTCAAATTATGTTAAGTTTAATTTTTAACACATTAAATAATGTTATTTCTTTACTATGTTAAAGTATGCTTAATGCATAAGTTGTAGTTCTAAAACTAAAACAAATGTGAGGGCAAGTGCAAAACAATAATATATATGATGCATGCTACATATTATAAGCACTGATAAAATATATATGATATAACTAAAAATGAAAGGAGACAGAAACTAGAAGAAAACAAAATACATTTATTGGCTGTTTTATGAGCAACAGATGGAGGCTAAAATATACTGTTAAAAACTGATAAATCAGATAAACACTGAAAAATAAGTAAGTGGAATAGAACATTTAAAAAGGTTAAAGAGGCCGGGAGCGGTGGCTCAAGCCTGTAATCCCAGCACTTTGGGAGGCTGAGACGGGCGGATCACGAGGTCAGGAGATCGAGACCATCCTGGCTAACACGCTGAAACCCCATCTCTACTAAAAATACAAAAAACTAGCCGGGCGTGGTGGCAGGCACCTGTAGTCCCAGCTACTCCGGAGGCTGAGGCAGGAGAATGGCGTAAACCCGGGAGGCGGAGCTTGCAGTGAGCTGAGATCAGGCCACTGCACTCCAGCTCGGGCGACAGAGCAAGACTCCGTCTCAAAAAAAAAAAAAAAAAAAAAAAGGTTAAAGAACCAAGTTAACAGGCTGGGCATGGTGGCTCACACCTATAATCCCAGCACTTTGGAAGGCCGAGGTGGGTGGATCAGAAGGTCAGGAGTTTGAGACCAGCCTGCCCAATACAGTGAAACCCCATCTCTACTAAAAATACAAAAAAATTGTCAGGTGTGGTAGTGGATGCCTATAATCCCAGCTACCTGGGAGGATGAGGCAGGAGAATCACTTGAACCTGGGAGTAGGAGGTTGCAGTGAGCCAAGATCACGCCATTGCACTCCAGCCCAGGCAACAGTGTGAGACACAAGTCTCAAAAAAAAAAAAAAAAAAAAAAAAAAAAAAAACCAAGTTAATATAGAAGAAATACAAATGTTCTTTAAAACTAAAAGAAAAATTGTAATTATAAGGTTAAAATAATACACCATATAAAGAAACACAAAAAATACAATACATGCGACTGTAACAAAGTAGTCTACAAGAAGTGTGAGCTTAACTCATACGGTAAAAGACATTAAATTTAACTCACAAAATAAGACCCAACTGTTTCTATAATCAAGAAATATATCAAAACAAAATAATTCAGAAAGGCTAAAAATAAAGGGATGGGCAAATGTATGCCAGTCAACTACAATGAATGAGAAAACAAAGGTAATGATAATTATATCAGATGAAATAAAATTAAAACCAAAAAGTATTAAACATGAAAAAATGATAGTATTTGTTATTGTGAAAAGCCACAATTCACATGAACACATATCAATTAAGAATATTTAAGGACCAAAAATCTCAGCAACCACCTACATAAAGCAAAAATGACAAGAGATCCAAGGAGACAACATAATAATAAGAAGATGAATTTTTAACACACTACTCTCACTACAAAACAATTTAAATGGAAAAAAGTAAGCATACTGAATACCTAAAGAACATAATCAATAAGCTAGTTCTTATGAATAAATATCAATTTTTACATCGTAACAACAGAGAATATACTTTTTTCTCAAGCACGCATGACACATTAACAAAAATGGTCATGTATTAGGTCACACACAAAAAGTCAGTAACTTCCAACAGTAGAAAAACTACAAACAAAAATATCTAATCACAAAACAAAATGAAAAGAAATAAAAAAAAAAACTTATAAATCGTTATTTCCACTTAGAAATTTTAAAACTTTCTATTAAACAACGCTGAGTGGAAGGATAAATATAAACCAAAGTTATAGAATTCTAAAAGATAATAATAATGGAAACATTATATCTCAAAATACATGGGGTGTGTGGGATATATTTAAAGCAGCAATCAGGGGAAAATATAGAGCCTTAGAGCTGTTTATCAACAAAACCAAAAGAATAAAAATTTTAAAAAATTCTCAATTGAAAATACTTAAACACTGATAGTACAACATATTGGTGAAGATATGGAACAACTAAATATATCATAGATTGTCAGTGAGAATAAAAATTTTAAAATAATTTGGCAGTTATAAACTTAAAGATAGATTTATCATGATACCATATAATATCACTTTTAGGTATTTACCTATAGTGTGTTACAAGAGATATATTATATGGTGGCTGTAAGACTAGTGATAACTATAAGGCCCATTCAAACCTCTCATAGGGCCTGCACTACATGTTGCTTAGCAGTATGCTGCAGCCGGGCCTGGGGATTTCTGGGAGATAAGACCGCCTAAGCACAGATGCAACTCTCATAAACCTTAAGACAAAGCTTACCCTTACAAAGATAGCTTAAACTCCCTTTAAAGAAATACCTGGTAACTGACTCAGACTGGACACAGGTACAAGAAAGGAGGCTGAATGCCCCGAACCCTAAGAAGAGTCTCCTGATGGAGACTTTCCCATCAGTCATCCAACCCCTGGCTGTATCTGGCCTATGCCACCAGCCTGCTCCCACTATCTGTCCTACAAGAGTGCTGCAAGAATAAATTGAATATCAGACAGTGTCTAAGATTCCTCTTTGAGATGAATTGGACCAAAGGGGAGAAATTTTCCCTGGGGAAGCTGGTTAACTAGGATCCCAAGAACCCCAAACACAACATTACCCAAGTGAAATAAAAACATACATCCACACAACGACTTCTGTGCAAATAAACATAGCAGCTTCATTCTTAATAGCAAAACAAAAACAAAACATGAAAATAAGCCAAATACCTATCACCTTGTAAATGAATAAATGAAATGCAGTATAGCCATATGATGGAATATTAGTCTGCAATTAAAAGGAAAAAGTTACTGATAACATACACATACAATGATACGGATAAATCCCAAAAGCATTATGCTTAGAAAAAGCAGACAGACTCAAAGGACTCTAGTCTAAGTAAACTCCACACTCTCTCTCCCACTGATAACAACAAAATTCTTAGTCAAAATATGTAAAGCAACTATTTAAGGATTCTGAAAAGTAAATAATATCAGGTGAATTTGAGAGGGAATAACAACTCAAAGAAACATCAACATAATATCTCAAAGAGTAAAGTATATATATTGTAGTTCCTAGAAAACAATTCAAACACATGAAGCAAAAACTAATAGAACTGAAAGAAGAAAATTATAAATCCAAGCTTATAGCTAGAGACTTCAACACTGCTTTCTCAGTGATCAATAAGCAAGTAAAGAGAAAATTGGGATGCATTAAGAAAACACAAACAATACCAAAAACACTTAATTGAAAGTTACAGAATATTCTTTCCCTGTAAAAAGCAGAATACACATTCTTTTCAAGAGCACATGGAATATTCACTAAAACACACCATGTCTTAATCATAAAACAAATTTTAACAAATTTAAAAGACTTGAAATTATACAAGGTACGTTATCTAAGAATTACAATAGAATTAAACTAGAAATTAGACACAGAAATACAGGAAAGTCTTCAAATGCTTGGAAATGAAACATTACACTCCAGGAAGAATTCTCGAAGGAGAATACCCCAGGAAGAATTCTCAAAGGAAGTGTATTAGTTTCAAAGGAATTCTCAGATGAAGTGTATTAGTTTGCCCAGGTTGCTATAACAAAAAAAAAAACCTCAACTGGTGGCTTAAACAACACATTTATATCTCACAGTTCAGGAAGTTCAAGATTAAGGTGCTGGCAGATTCAGATCCTGGTGAGGGTTCTCTACCTGACTTGCAGACAGCCACCTTCTCACTGTGTTCTTACATGGTGAAGAAAGAGAAAACTCTGGTCTCTCTTCCTGTACTTGTAAAGATATTAATCCCAGCATGAGAGTCCCACCCTCATTAATGAAAAGTGCTTCTATCTAAGAAACTAGAGGTGAAAAGAACAAAATAAAACCAAAGCAACCAGAAATAAAAAGGAAAGTTACAGATGAAAGAAGAAATCAATAAAATTGAAAAAAGAAAAACAATAGACGAAAACATTGAAACCAAAACCAGGTTATTTGGAAAGACTGATAAACTTCTTGTCAAACGGATCTTGCAAACATAAATTTATCTCATATTCTGACTTATGGGAGGGATCTTCATTTAGGTCTTTAGACTTGTGACCTTAGGTCTTCAGACTTTATGTCTACAACTCTCCACTTCCATCTAATGTCCGAGTATAGACAATGCAGAAAGTTTCTTCCAAAAAGGGAAATACACCTTCTAAATGATCAGATTTCTTTTTTTTTTCTTTCTTTCTTTCTTTTGAGATGGAGTCTCGTTCTATCACCCAGGCTACAGTGCAGTAGGGCGATCTCAGCTCACTGCAACATCTACCTCCCAGGTTCAAATGATTCTCCTGCCTCAGCCTCCCAAGTAGCTGAGATTACAGGTGCCTGCCACCATGCCTGCCTAATTTTTGTATTTTTAGTAGAGACAGTGTTTCACCATGTTGGTCATGCTGGTCTCAAACTCCTGACCTCGCAATCTGCCTGCCTCGGCCTCCCAAAGTGCTGAGATTACAGGTGTGAGCCACCATACCTGGCCCCTAAATGCTCAAATGTCAATATCGCTTTATGAGTGCTTATGACACATACACAACAAAGTATTTGGTAACATTTCTTTAAGACAGAGTTGAATCACAAGTGAATCACAAGCATATGAGGTGTAATCCATTGATAAGCCACATCTTAATTCTGATTGGTGTCTACACAGGAGCTTTCTCCAGCTTCTCCCTCTCTATGGCCTCCTTCCAAAATCTACATCTTTGCTTCTCAAAACATGATCTCAACAACTGCCCTGTAATAAGGTCAACCTCCCCACCTCCCCATGCCCTACCTATAAAGGTTATTTGGCCACAACTCCTTTACTTTAGCAGAAGCTTTCCAGCTTCCCTTGATATGTTCTTAAGCTTGCTATTTTTACAACTATTTCAAAACCAGGACATTTCTAAGTCATGAAAAATCTTCAGCTGTTCTAGAGCTCTGTAGATGTATGACCTCAAGGAAGCTGCAACTAAGTTGCCTGAGAGAGAGGAGGAACACAAAATAAATACAAAGTATAGCAGACAATCTAGGCCTATGAGAAATGCTAAGATTCCTATGGTACCAGTTATGAATATACTGTAGAATTTTAGAGAAAGTGAGATGAGTGAGAATTGGAATGACCTTCATATGTCAGGTTGTACCTAGAGGAAGACACAAGGTGCTCAGAAAATGGGAACCACAGGAATAAAAGCACAGCAATACTAATATCCAAGGAGCGGGAAAGACGCTAGCATGACTAGCGCACAGATTTTTTATATTCAAGGTGAAATACAGTTTGAGAGACTTGAAATCAAGCAGATGAGTTCAGGCCAGGTACGGTGGCTCATGCCTGTAATCCCAGAACTTTGGGAGGCCAAGACAGGCAGATCACTTAAGGTCAGGAGTTCAAGATGAGCCTGTCCAACATAGCAAAATCCCGTCTCTACAAAAATACAAAAATTAGCCGAGTGTGGTGGTGGGCACCTGTAATCCCAGCTACTCGGGAGGACAAGGCAGAAGAATCGCTTGAACCTGGAAGGCAAATGTTGCAGTGAGCCGAGATCACACCAGTGCACTCTAGCCTAGGTGACAGAGCAAGACTATGTCTCAAAAAAAAAAAAAAAAAAAAAAAAAAAAAAGCAATGGGAAACAGGTGCAGAGAAGTGGTAGATGAGGAAAGTGATTTAGTGATTTTGGGGGAAGGTGAATGGAGCAGAGGGTACATTGTGCTTGGAGAAAGTTTGACACCAGGCAGGACACCAGAAGTTATGCCTGGATGGCAGAAATGGAAAGAGAACATAAAAGACAGATGCAAAATGTTTTCAAAGATGGCACTGAATGTACTTAGTGAGTAGGAGCAGAAGATAAAGAAGCAATTGAGTTTCTGGGAGAATATGACTAGGTAAATTTTAAAAGCAGCAAAACAAAGAGAAAATAAAGGAACTAGTTGAGAAGATAAGGGGGTGAACATTAATTCTAAGTGATGACAACATTCTTGAGTGGCCATGTTCTTTCTCAGCAGAGATTAGAGTACCAGAACAGGATCATAATTATCTACATAAACATGATAAAGTCACAAAAAAATTGATGCCATGGGGGAAAACTGTTAGTGAGAGAAGGGGATTAAAAATATTTTTTTAAAAAAACTATTTAGTTTTGCAATTAATAAGAAAATTTCTATTTTTTATCTTTTTTTGTCTTCAGCATTTAAATTCAAGGATACATGTGCAGGATATGCAGGTTTGTTCTGTAGGTAAATGTGTGCATGGTGGTTTGCTGCACAGATCATCCCATCACCTAGGTATGAAGCCCAGCACATATTAACTATTCTTCCTGATGCTCTCCCTCACCCCACAATAGGCCCCAGTGTCTGCTGTTCCCTTCCCTGTGTCCATTTGTTCTCATGATTCAGCTCCCAATTATAAGTGAGAACATGCAGTGTTAGGTTTTTTGTTCCTGTGTTAGTTTGCTGAGAACAACGGCTTCCAACTCCATCCATGTCCCTGCAAAGGACATTATCTCATTCCTTTATATGGCTGCATAATATTCCATAGTGTATATGTACCACATTTTCTTTTTTTTTTTTTTTTTTTTTTTGAGACAGAGTCTCACTCTGTTGCCCAGGCTGGGGTGCAATGCATGGTCTTGGCCCACTGCAACCCCTGGGTCCTGGGTTCAAGCAATTCTCCTGCTTCAGCCTTCAAAGTAGCTGGGACTACAGGCACCTGCCACCATGCCCAGCTACTCTTTTGTATTTTTAGTAGAGATGGGGTTTCACCGTGTTGGCCAGGCTGGTCATGTACCACATTTTCTTTGTCCAGTCTATCATTAATGGGCATTTAGGTTGATTCCATGTCTTTGCTATTGTGAATAGTACTGCAGTGAACATACATGTGGATGTATCTTTATAATAGAATAACTTCTATTCCTTTGGGTATATACCTAGTGATGGGATTACTGGGTCAAATGGTATTTCTGCCTCTAGGTCTTTGAGGAATCACCACACTGTGCTCCAAAATGGTTGAACTAATATACACTCCCACCAACAGTGTAAACGTGTTCCTTTCTCCCCACAACCTCACCAGTGTCTGTTGTTTTTTGACTTTTTAGTAATAGCCATTCTGACTGGTGTGAGTGGTATCTCATTGTGGTTTTGATTTGCATTTCTCCAATGATCAGTGATGTTGAGTTTTTTTTCATGTCTGTTCGCTGCATGGATGTCTTCTATTGAGAAGTGTCTGTTCATGTCCTTTGCCCACTTTTTAATGGGGTTTTGTTTTTCATGTAAATTTTAACACTTTCCAACCATCCAATGAGGAGGGAAGAAAAAAGATGAGCTTGCGCAGAAAGCAGAGGAACAGTTGTGAAAAATAGAGAGGTTAAAAAAATCTTGTAAAAAGTTATTGATTGTCAGTGGTGTCCAATGTTACAGAGGTCAAGGAAAATGAGGATAGAAGGAAGACAACTAAGCTTAAGAATTGAAAAGTTATGGCCAGTGGTTGCCAGGGACCAGAGGTGAGAGCAATAAGGAGTTGTTTAATGGGAAAAAAGTTTTAGTTTTGCAGAATGCAAAAGTTCTGGAAATGGGTGGTGGTGATGATTACATGACAATATGAATCATCACATTGTCACTATAACATGTTGGTATAGTTTATTAATATCATTGAGCTCTACACTTAAAATGGTTAAGATGGCAAGTTTTATGAGTATTTTACCGCACACACAAAAAATGGAAGTTATGCCATTTTCTTTGCAAAAATCTATAACTTACTGTGTTTTATGTTGTTGTTGTTGTTTTTCATTTTAAGAGGTACATTAGGTTTTTCTGCATGTGAAAAAGAAAATAAGCAGTTCCTCACATTGAATTTCCCAGACGTTCCCAATGATCAATAGTTATTTAGATATATTTTTCTCATCTGAGAAAAATTTCCTTTTGAATCAACTTTTCATGAAGATTTCTAATATATAAAAGGAAAAAAACATAAATTCCTTATAAAATCCAGGTAATTATATCTTTTGTCTGCAGTTTTCTGGGGAACATAGATACCATATTCATCCCAGTCTCTAAATCTTACATTTCTATTCTAACTCTTTCATATTGAGGACAAAGAAATTGAAGCCCGGAGGCTGAATGATACGCAGATTACCCATGGTGCTGGCAGAAGGGGTGGGACAAGGACCCAGGTCTTCAGAGGCCCTGCTCCATGTGCTTTCTGCCATGTCATGCTCTTTCTGAAGTGAGTTTTTCTCACAAATAATTCTGTAAATTTGTGTAGGAGTCTTATATAGGAATTACATTAATAAAAGTCCCTTTTAAAAAAATTTCTTGTTTCAGAAAGAGGAAACAGGCTACTATATTTCAAATTAATTGTGTTAGAATGTTACTCATTTCAACCAGTCTATAGTCTATAAATGACTGTAAGGCATAGTTATTATGCCGTGCTCAGAAAGTACTCATAAATAGAGCTAATCTCTTAATTAGATATTATTAACAGAATTACTATATAATGTAAGCTATTATCATTTCTAATCCTAGAAAATTTTATGGGTTATCATCCCTAAACTACTTTTGCCTAAAACCATTCGGAACACTGAAGAAGAAAAAAGGCAAAAATAAACAGGTAGGAGTCACATGACTCTTTATTCTTTCTCACCTATTGTTCTTACATTGACTTATTTCTTGGTGATGATAAAATTACTGATTTATTGGAGGTTCTTTAGCACTGTAACAGCTTTGCTTTCTCCTATGAATTAGTACATCTTATTAAAAAGGAAAGAGTGCTTTCACCTTCTTTCACCTTCTTGGATATAACCAATAACACTGACATTTGCCAGGGCCCAGGGGTGAGAGGAATAAGGAGTTGTTGTTTAATGGGCATAAAGTTTTAGTTTTGCAGAATGAAAAAGTTCTGGAAATGGATGGTGGTGATGACTACATGACAATATGTAATCATTCTCCTTAATCTCTTTGTAACATTGGACACCACTGACAATAACTTTTAAAAGTTTTTTATAACCTCTTTATTTTTCACAACTACTACTAAACTTTCTGCACAAGCTCACATTTTTCCTTCCCTCCCCACTGGATGCTTGAAAAAACTTTGAAATTTACATGAAAAACACAACCCCACTAAAAAGTGGGCAAAGGACGTTTGGATATAGCCAATGCAGAATGACATTTCTTTGAGCAGGGTTAACCCAGTGCCTGAATATGAGCCAAATAATTTTATCACAATTAGATATTTTGCATTCATTTGGCTAGTATAGGTATTCCTTGTTATCCTTGGGGGTTCCAGGACCCCCATGGAATTCAAAATCCACAGATGCTCAAGTCCCTGATATAAAATAGGATAGTATTTGCATGTAACCCACAAGCATCCTCCCACTTACTTTTTTTTTTTTTTTTTTTTTTGAGATAGAGTCTCACTCCATCTCAAAACAAAAACAAAACAAAAAAAAAAAACCCAAACTGGAATGCAGTGGCACTATCTCGGCTCACTGCAACCTTTGCCTCCTGAGTTCAAGCAATTTCCCTGCCTTTTCCTCCCTAGTAGCTGGGATTACAGTCATATGCCACCAGACCCAGCCAATTTTTGTATTTTTAGTAGAGACAGGGTTTCGCCATGTTGGCCAGGCTGGTCTTGAACTTCTGACCTCAAGTAATCTGACTGCCTCAGCATCCCAAAGTGCTGGGATTACAGGCATAAGCCACCATGTCCAGCCCTTGCATATACTTTAAATCATCTCTAAATCACTATAATACCTAATATAATGTAAATGCTATATAAATAGTTGTTATACTATATTGTTTTTTAATAATATTTTTATTGTTGTATTTTTATTGTTTTTTTTCCAAATATTTTTGATCCACAGTTGGTTGAATCCAAGGATGTGGAACCCACAGATAGGGAAGGCTGACTATACCCACACCTTCTGACTTTACTGTGGTAAATGAATGTTTTGTGGTGTGGGATGAGGGTGGCTCTGCAACCATAATGAAACTCATCCCTCTGAGAATTCAGGCTTAACCTCTTAGTCAAATCATTGCTGACCATTTTTAAGACTTGGTTCAAACAAAACAATTGCACTTGGCAGTCTAGGGAGGTAGGGAGTGAAATTGTTGCATTACAGAGTGAGAAAAGTCACCTTAAGTTGTGAATAAAGTATATACCACATTAAGAGAAGCTAAGAAAAACTTGTCCCTCAAAGTTGATGTTTTTCATCAAAAAGAATAAACATTTTTTAAGTCATATACGATGAAAATTGGATTTATGTATCTGTCAAATATGGCAGGAAAGATCAATTACTAGCCTGCAATAACTAATAGAGTCACATCTTATTTAATGGCATTGAACGTGTAACTTAACTTTGTGGGTCCTCACTGTGATGGGTTGGAATGTGGTACACATCTTCTAAATCTCAGTAATGTCCTTGCAAGCCTGTGTCATTCTGGTAGTTAGGGCCAAGTTTAGGGTATGGAAGTAAAACATTTCCTCAAGCACGATCAGGTAAGACAGCATAGAGCGTGACTTCCACAAAAAAAAGTTTGTCTTTTTTTAAATTTTTAAAAAATAATGTGAATTAGGCTATAAATAGAAAACCAAATGGTCTTTTAATGGCCAAAACACAATAAAAAGACTATCTCCTCGAAGGAAAAAAAATGTGTTTTTGAGTCAAAGAAAAAATAATCAAAACTGAAATTTCAGACAATTTAGAAATTACTGAAGAGGTGGCTACAATATTTTTTTGTGAAAAAGATCAGAGGCAAAATCATAGCCATAAATACTTTCACTTTATGCCAGATAATGCTAGTTTAAACATTTTTTTAAAACTATGTAACAGTTGTACATATTTTGGAGATACATGTGATATTTTGATACCTATATACCATGTGTAATGATCAAATTAGGGTAACTGGGAATCCATCATCTCAAACATTTATCTTTTCTTTGTGTTGAGAATGTGGCAGTTCTCTTCTAGCTATTTTAAAATATATATTAAATTGCTGTTAACTATAATTTCCCTACTCTACTATCAAATACTAGAACTTATTTCTTCTCTCTAACTGTATTTTTTAACCATTAACCAACTTCTCTTCATCCTGACAAAAAGTAACATGCTAAGCATTTACCTCAAAAAATTAAGAAAAACCAACTCCAAAACATTAAAATATAGTCACTAAACCTGTGTAACATCTAAGGCATGTCATTAAATAGAACACTCTGGATATTCTGTTTAATTAGGTACCCAGTAGGTCCTATTCAGCACTATATGTACTGAAATGGCATATGTCCAAAAAGCATTACACGAAGAGACCAAAACACAGAATTACCAACATGGTATGCCACAATTAATGTTTATTTTTCTTTCTTTTTCAGGGGAAAATGCACGTCAGTTCCTGGGTCATCTATAAATCGAAACAAGAAAAGGATGGGAAGTGGGTGACTGAAGGTCAGGTATGAGAATGCCATATATTTTACATTTTGTACTTCTCATAGCTTTTTTGATTTCTATGAGAATCTATTATTTAGTCAAACATATAAATTTAAAAGTGATCAGGGGAGCAGCTACACCTCGCAGCTCATTTTTCATTCCCTTTGAAGTCACATAAAGTTCCTCTTGGCCATAGGCTTTCCCTTCCTACCCCTCTTCCACTCACTCCACCTGAAAGCCAAGTTTTCTATCCTTTCCAGACTCCCCAGTCAATGGAGGAAGGCCTTAGGCCATGAGGTTAGCCCAGCCACCATATTCTTTCATAACCTCACTTTCAGATTGGATAAGCCTCTATGTTCATAACGTCTATTTTCTCTTTTTCCTTTGATTCCCACCCACACTCTTTCCACTTAAAATCAGTACCATGTGCCTATCCAGGAGTATTCTTGAGTGAAATATATATCGTTTTCAGAGGTGTTGACTTTTTGTCATTGACATTGACATCTTTCCCTTCTAAATATTTTAAATGTTTTTGAAATTATTTTAAAGAGTTTTGTGTAGTATTTAAGTCTACTTATGTCCATGGCTCCATGCTAATTATTTAAGGCCCATGAAAGTAACGCAGTAATCCGTGACTATCTGAAGTCATTTCGTAGGTATGTATAACCCTTTAAGATGGTTAAAAACTCAATCTACCAAAGAAAGAAACAAATTCAGTGATACTGCAACTTATAAAAAGGGATATTTCCTGTATTTTGAATTTTAAGTCTTTTTGCTTAATTCCTTTACTATATTGTGTATTCACACTTTTATTTCATATTTACTGCACACCTGAGCCTCTCTCAGCTTCAGGAAAAGTCATTTGCCCTAGCTACTGCCTCTCCAAAATTCTGCCCCCAAGCTTTAATTCCAACTGAATATGGTTCAGATATTGACATGTTGCCACCACTGCCTGGTTATTAAGAGAAGATGCCCTAAGGAGTGGGATAGCAATGTGACAATCTCAAAGTCTGGTTCTCCTGTAAAGACAATATAAAGGCAATATTCTTTCCTTACATACATTTTGAATGAACAGCTCAGTGCAAATTGAGCTGAGTTCCCTGCATGGTTTTATGTTTACAGCTGAAATAATTAGGGATCACCTTTCCCATAAGCCATCAAATAAATCTATCCTGCCTGGGATTTTCTTTTTTAAATTTCTGGGTACCATCTGTTTCCATTTGGGTTGCTACAACAAAGTACAATAGATTGGGCGGCTTAAAACAATGCAAATTTATTTTCTCACAGTTCTAGAGTCTAGATCCAGGTGTGGGCAAATTTTGTTCCTACAGGGGCCTCTCTTTTAGGTTTGCATATAGTCGCCTTCTTGCTGTGTCCTCATATGGCCTTTCTTCTGTGTGTATACTTGTCTGTGTCTTATTCCCCTCTTCTTACGAGGACAACAGTCAAATTGCATCAGGGCCCATACATGTGACCTCATTTTATCTTAACTACTGATTTAAAGGTCTTATTTCCAAATATGGTCACATTTTGAGGTCCTAGGTTTAGAATGCCAACATATGAAGTTAGGGGGAAGAAATAATTCAGTCTATAAAGTTGACTAAAATATATTAGAGTCTGACTATAATATTGTCCTCTAGGATTATGTCATGAGATGTAACTAGGTGAAATTTTACTATGGGGTTCTTTTCATACTTTTGTAATTAAGATTCCTTGGATTTTATGCATATAATTTCATTGACTTCTACACATAAAGCACAATTAGGCAGTGTTTCAGGGCACAATCTTTTGATAAATTATTTGCAAAAATAAATAAGAAGGTCCTAATAATTCTGCTGCCTGCATCCATGTTATTCTGCAGTGCTCTTCCAAATTGAGACTGGTCTTAGCCATATGACTGACCAGTTAGACATTAATAATGGAAACATAAGCAGAGGCTCTAAAATCACTTGTGAATTAGAGCCTGTCCTTTTGATCTTTGGGAACATTTTTGATGATGTGAATAAGCCCAGGATGCAGGATGATGAGAAACACATGGCTTATCTCCCTAACCACAGCCAATTGCCAACCAAGCCCCAGAATCAGAGCCAACAGATGTGACCGCACTTATGCCAAGTGAGCCCAGCCAAGATCAGCAGAACACCACCCAGCTGAACTCAGCCCAAACTCCCAACTCATGGAATCATGAGCTAAATTAATGGTTGTTGTTTTAAAGCAACAAAGTTTTGAGGCAGTTTGTGTCACAGCAAAACCGGAACAATACAATGAAAACCTCAGAACTAAGAATCTCAGCGCTTACTTATTTAAACACAAATGAATAGAATTAACATTTGTATGTTAAAGCATCAACAACAGAGTTGGTTAAAATCTTCAGAGATTAAAGAAAAGCCATTAAAAGTGAACTGATACATATTGAATAGGCTAAGTGATAGCCAAGATAGATTAGTGTATGTCACAGACAAAATGTTGGCAAAATGATGTCAGAATAACTCAAAAAAAGTGCCAGGTGCAGTGGTGCATGACTGTAGTCCCAGCTACTCTGGAAGCTGAGGCAGGAGGATTGTTGCTTGATCATGCCTATGAATAGGACCACACTCCTGGGTAAAATAGCGAGACTCGCATCTCTAAACTATAACTTAAAAAATATAGTTGTCCCTTGGTATCTGCAAGGAATTTGTTCCAGGACTCCACTCCTCAACCCCCAACCCCACCCACCTCAGATACCAAAATCTGAGGATGCTTATTTCTCTGATATAAAATGGGGTAGTATTTGCATATAACCCATGCACATCCTCCAGTGTATCTTAAAACTTCTCTAGATTTGTTATAATAC
This sequence comes from Piliocolobus tephrosceles, assembly GCF_002776525.5. NCBI lineage: Eukaryota > Metazoa > Chordata > Mammalia > Primates > Cercopithecidae > Piliocolobus > Piliocolobus tephrosceles. Next base: position 125,427,341 of record NC_045441.1, on the reverse strand, counting down.
CTAATATAAAGTAAATGCTATATAAATGGTTGTTGTACTGTATTGTTTTTATTAATATTATTTTTTATTGTTGTAATGTTATTTTTATTGGTTTTTTTTCCCCAAGTATTTTCAATCCAGGCTTGCCTGAATTTTTAGATGTGGAATCTGTGGATATGGAGGGCCAACTGTGTTAAGACAGATCTGGTCAAAATCACAGTTGCTGCAGTGAAACCTCACCCCATGTTATAGGATTCCCTTGTGAAATGGGGTAAACTATAACAACTTGAGTGAAGACTAATATAATCCAGTGGTAGAAATCTGAATTATAGACTACTTAAAAGGCGTATACTATAGCATTTTAAGTTACACAAGTCAATGGCTAACAAAGTGTGGCCATGAAAGGATTTTTGCTAAACCAAATAGAGTCAACACATAAAATGATTTGCCATTGATTCATGAAGAGTATGTCAATGAGGCACAAGAGTGCTAAAGAATACAAAAAGAAAATAAAAAAATACAAAATAAAACAAAAAAGAAAAGAATGAAAGAGAAAGAATTGTCATTTCAGTAACATTGCTTGATCAGCAACATAACAAACAGCATGCAATTCACCTGGCAGAAGAGGAGAAAGATGAGTTTTCAAACACTGAAGGCTGTGAAATTTTTGCTGATGACTCAGCTTTCTGAGGCAGGCAATTCCCTATGCAAAGCGTAGCTCAGCAACTCTGAGGAGTGGCTAATGGTTCATTGCTAATTTGTGTCACCTACATAAATTAGTCTGTCTGCTCAGGTAGGAAAAGACAGTGGCGCAAAGCCCAAATTGGAATTCAATAGCCAGATGTGGCAGGTCATGATGAGGGTCCCTGGGGATGCACTAAGAATGCAATGCCACCTGAGACTCCTCACCGTGAGAGATAAAAACTGGCAGAACAGAAGTTCAGTGACAAAAGAGCAGAAGTGAATGCATACAGTGAGGATGACTATATAATATATTGTCCAAACCAAGACAATTCTGGGAACAAAAATGGGTGTCATTAATAATTATGCTGATGCCACAGGCATGAACTGCAACTGTCCCTATTTTGAAGTCAAGAGTTCATGAACTCTTTATCATACATAAATATGTATCATAATCAAAGAGAATCTGAAAGGGAAATATTCCAAAAACATACAAGGAGATAAAGAGGAAGTAGGTAGAAGACTGTGACTTTGGGGAAAAAATGTCTAGGGTCACTCGTTGGGGAAGAGGCAGCCCATACTCTCTATATCAAGGAAGATCTGTGGCTTCAAAAGATCCAGAAAACCAATCAACTGCCGCTGGAAGAAGAGATGCATTTGTAGTAGCTGGTGATTCACCGCTGAGATTCAACTGCTTATGAAACAAACAAGACTGAATAAACAGTGAACAATGGACACCTCTGCTATCAGGAACTCACTACTCACTTTCTTTCTTTCTTTCTTTTTTTTTTTTTTTTTTTTTTTTGACACAGAGTTTTACTCTGTCGCCCAGGCTGGAGTGCAGTGGCGCAATCTCGACTCACTGCAACCTCCGTTTCCCTGGTTCAAGCAATTCTCCTGCCTCAGCTCCCCAAGTAGCTGGGATTACAGGGACCCACCACTATGCCCAGCTAATTTTTGTATTTTTAGTAGAGACGGTGTTTCACCTAAACACACACTTATTATTGTGGTAAGAGCTAGGAGGGAAATAAAAACAGAGACATAATAGACCATATCTATCTATGGGTGGTGAGTAAAATGATGAATAGTTGATATGGAAAGGACTAAGAGAATGACTTTTGAGCTGAGACTCAGAAGGAGAACTGGTGATGCAAAGACTGTGGGGGAAGAAACATTTCAGACAGAAGAAACAGCTGGTACAATAAGTTCTACAGCAAGAACAAGCAATGTGGCTGGAATAAAGGGAAGGAGGGAGAGTAACAGAAGATGAGATTAGAGAGTTGTGGGGGTGGGTGCAAATAATATACAAAATTAGGGGATTTTATTTGAGTGTACCAAAAAGTAATTAGAAATTCTTTGCAGAAGTGAGACGTGATTCAATTTACCTTTTAAATATCCCAATTGCTCCCTGGAGAACATGTTGTAACCAGAAAAAAGAAGAATTTGAAGAACAGTTAATAGGCTGCTGCAATAGTCTGTCAGGGAGATGATTTGGATTAGTACAGATGGAGAGAAGGTATTTGATTTGGGCTATGTTTTTTATGATTGGGATCTGGAGCTTGTGAGAAAGAGACACAAAGAAAGGTGGCATTTACCCAGCCAAGTGGGAGGATGGTGCAATAAACAGAGAATGGAATTTGGGGAAAATAGCAGGTTTACTTCTGCTTGCAAATATTAAACTTGAGATGGCTGTTAAACTGCCAAATGCAGAGGTCAAAACAGTAGTTGTATAAATGACTCTGAATCTCAAGAGAAAGGCCAGAACTGGAGTTATAAATTTTTGAACCACTGAATGTAAATGTCACTTAAACCAAAGTACTAAGTGAGATTAGGTATGGGGAAAGAGAAAATAAAGAAAAGCTAATTGTGCAGCCCTCGTTTTAAAATGTAGAGCCTGCGTTGAAGGAGTCAACACAGGCAACTAGAAAAGAGTAG